>NC_030389.2:35484290-35743826 GCF_001625215.2 Daucus carota subsp. sativus
TCATAAGTTCTGGAGTTCGATTTTGTAATTACCTTATATTACTGATATGGTAATTACAAAATTGAACTCCAGAATTTAAGATAACCACTTGCTGACACAATGTTAAGCCTTCAAGGAGATGGTTTTAATGTATATGGTACGCTACCCGATCTCATCTAGAATTTTTTAATAAAGAAAAGACAAAGAAGCATAAGTTACAAATGTTTAACTCCTATCTCGTCATTTTTAATCATATACAATATCTCGTCAAAAAGTTTGGCATTGAATCAGGAAGTGAGTATCTCAAATTTAGAGTTCGATTTTGTAATTACCTTATATTGGAGATAAGGTAATTACAAAATTGAACTCCAGAATTTAGGATAACCATTTGTTGACACAATGTTAAGCCTTCAGGAGATCGCGTATATGGTAATACTATCCGATATCATCTAGGATTTTTTTTAATAAATGGTTAAAACTAAGGAAGATAAGTACAAATTTCTAACCCCTATATCGTCATTGTAACCCAACCCTAACATAGGCTCGAAAAACTAATTACTCGATCCCCAATTGGTCTTCTTTCTCATAACTCACAAATACATTATAAGATTTCTTAGATATAGATTAATAGATCTATAATTTAGTACAAGTGTCATAAAATAGAATAACTGGATTGTTATATATATTGCAATTTTATCAAAAAGTTTCATTCAAATTATACAAAATAGTTTACGGTAAAAGTACATTGCAAACTATATCTTATCGGAATTGCTTTTTTTTCTAAGGTCGTTTTTCTTACTACAAGAAATTGCAAAAAAAATAAAATTATGAGGAACGCAAATTAATTATAGATCGCAAATAAAAATAAAAGCCATATATATCAATGTGATAGATTTTTACCTATGCAAAGAAAAATCATCGCAATGTGGCTTTGAGCTTTACGATTCATGATTGTATGCACCTTTAACAATATTGTAGGATGTAGTAGATATGTCAGTTTTTCTTGATCTCTTTTCTTTGGGCTACATTCTCACAGTAGAGCCAGTTGCCTATGTTGAGGAGTGGTGCCCAAAACTCAAGGCAATTAATTGGATCCAAAAGGTCCAATTGTATAACTCTGAAAACACGACATATATATATATATATATATATATTTATATATATATTACCTTTATGTACAATATTTATCTGGTATAACAAGAATCTATATGCTTATCCCATGGATCATTCCTTAGTTAGACCTTGAATATAGAATATAGGAAGAGAAATAGAGAAAATACGAAAACAAGAAGAACTCCTACTCTGTTGTAGTCCTAGCAGATTTCCATAACAAATGCCTCAAAGCATGCCTTTATCATCCTTGTGCATATTCTCATATAAATGCATAACTCCGAAATATGTGTTCTGCATTAGGAAATACAAACTCCAATAATGCATATCAGACCATGTATTGATTATATGCGAGATCAGTTCCAATTACAACCAAGTAATCACATTTATGTAAAATACCATAAATGCCCAAAGGCACGACAATATCCTTAGAGACTATCAGTTTGCAGAACCTTACCAGCTTTGTTGGTCTATTGTTAGGGAAAATTTTGCAACAAAGTGCTCCATATATAACAAACAGCATTTAACACACCATCGTAATCAGGCTAGCAAATGGACGGAAAAACTATTAAGTTGTGGATTCCCAACTGAAGTATGTGATACTCTTAGTGTTTTGATGATCACACTGCCAGCAAGCTAATAGCAGAAAACTGGTGCTGTTAGCGAGCTAGCTATCAAAGTTATATATGAATGTGCTAACAGCTTAATGAGTTTCAGTGTTATGTTCAACTGTCAGCAAGCTTACAGGTTATCATTCAGGCTTATCAGCGAGCTTACAGCGTGAACAGAATAACAAATGGATAAGGATCAAAGTCGAAAAGCAAGGAGATTATTAGGAATCGATTTGTAAGGACTTTAATATTTATATATGACTTATATAAATATTAGAGCTCAGTTTTAAATCAGAATTTCAAACAAAAACGATTTCCTAACTTATAGGAGTGTTTATCTCTATTTCGATCTTATCTAAAAACACCTCCTATTTGATTTCAAATTATGGTTTTATAAATAAACGTTTTACTGAGTGTTTTCACACGACTTTATGCTTTTACTCAGTAAAGATACATTATTCAAACGTTCATTATTCAAGCAAATTAAACGTGAGGTTGTTGAACCAAGAACGTTGGATAGTTTTGTTGTTATGTTTGACCGTTTGGGATAATGATATATAAACTTGAGTGTGGTTTCTATTTTGAGTAGAGAACAAGAACACACTTCAAGCTTCTGAAATACAACACACTTACATTGCAAAATCTTTACTTGAGCTCTAGTACTTATATTCGATTATATATCTATATTGAGTTCATAGTTTCGGTTGTATTACACTCATACATTGTATTGTTCAAAGTGGTAATGTTTTGTTTTGCTGTGTATCGAGCTTGTGAAACAAGGGAACAAGGGGACTAGTTAGCTAGAAGAGTAGATTACTTGGGAAGTATAGGTCTTGGAGAGCTTTTGGTTCGTGGGTTCAGGGGTTTCAGCAAGCTGATAACAGGAACAAGGGATAAAGGGAGTTATATTATTGAATCATTGAATCGTTGACATTATTGATTAATAATATAATCTCTTACCAGTTGGTAGGGGACCAGGACGTAGACCATTAGGGTTAGGGGTCGAACCTGGCTAAAATTCTCTGTGTTGCTAGCTTACTACTGATTATATTGTTGTTGGGCATTGCATCTGCATTGTTAGCTAGCTGACTGTTTACTCTGATAATTAACAGCAAGCTGTCTGTGACAGTATAAATATTCGGTAACATAAAAATCGGTCATATTAGCCATAACACCTATTCACCCCCCCTCTAGGTGTGTAATTTCAATTGGTATCAGAGCTGTGTTTGTACTAATACTCTTCTGTAACAGGAATAGTATCGATCGATATGGCTGATAACTTTCAGGGAAAGTCCGATTTTAGAGCTCCCCTCCCTCACGGGTTCTGACAACTACAATTGGTGGAAAGGCCAAATGGAGGCTCATCTATCCAGAGATCCCCTAATGCAAAGAGTTGTGCAAAGAGGTCCTTATGAATATCTTGATAGCGATGGCAAAGTCAAGGACGTTGATGTTCTAACAGCGGACGAGCTATCAAAGGTTGCTGCAAATGGAAAAGCAAGGAGTACATTAATCAATGGGCTGAATCAAGCTGAATATGACAAGGTCTCTTCTCTCAAATCTGCAAAAGAAATTTGGGATGCATTGGAGACATATCACGAAGGCTCAAAGGCATTAAAGAAAGTCAAGCTCGGGAAGCTTATGAAAGAATTTGGAAGCTTTGCTATCAAGAAGGGAGAATCCATTCGAGAAAGCCAAGCTAGATTCCAAGTCACTCTCAACAGTCTTGAAAGACTTGGCAAAAAGATTCCTCAATCGGAAATCAACATGAATATTCTAAATGCTGTTCCATTCGAATATGGTGCCAAGGTCACAGCAGCATTGGAGTCAGCTCTCAACATTGATACTATGGATCACCTGGCTATATTTGGCTGAGTTGGAACAATTTGAAGCAAGATTGAAGCTAACAGCTCAGAAAGCAGCAAGCTGCCAACAGAGAAAATGAAGAATCTTGCACTGCACTCCTCTGTCAGCAAGCTGGAAACAGATGAGGAAACAGAATCAGATGAGGATCTAGCTCTTATGTCCAGGAAAATCAAGAGAATGATTGAAAAGAAAAACAAAATGAAGCGAGAAAAGGGCAAAGCTTTTGGTGCAAAGAAAGATCCAAAGGATGATGCATGTTTTGAATGTGGCAAGAAGGGCATTTCAAAAAGAGATGCTACAAGCTGAAAAACAAGTCAAAGCCGCCTAGACAGCAAGCTGATTACAAGAATAAAAAGAAATCCAAGGCACTTCTAACTTGGAGTGATGATGAAGATGAGTCAGCTTCTGATGATTCTAGTGATGAGATGGTGAATTTGGCTCTTGTTGGTCTCGATGGTTCAATTGATACAACGGATTCAGATACGGACACTAACAGTGAGGTAAACTCTATTAATTCTGAATTACATGCTATTGATACAACTACTTGTGAACTAACCATGCAGGATAAGAGTTGTTCATCAATAATGGAACTCATTGATCTTAAGAATGAGAATTATGAGCTCGAGAAAGAAAAACGTTCATCTGAAGAAAGTCATAGGTGATTTCTTGAATGAAAAGAGTGCCAAAGCTAGTAGTGGAATCATTGCTGCCCTCAAGGAACAGATCTCACAACTTGAAGGGAACAACATGCAAATCCAAAGAAGGAATGATACACTCATGAAGGAACTCAGCTCGCTGAGAGCAGATCTTAAAGCTAAGGATGCAAGCTTGGAGGCGTTCGAGTTAAGCAAATCTCAAAGCTTAGCCGAAATCTCTATTCAAGCTGAAAAGATCAAATCATTGGAGCAAGAAGTCAAAGATCTTCAGAAAGCCATGGGAAAGTTTGTTCAAGGAGAAGAAAGTCTCAAATCTATAATGAAACAAGCTAAAGGTTCTCATGACAAAGGAGGCATTGGTGCAGCTTCTACATCCACATCTTCAATGAGATATGAAGGGAAAAATGGCATTCCATATAATTATGCCATGCCTTGGGTGACTTGTCACAAGTGTGGAAAGAAGGGCCATCTTGCTAATAATTGTCCAATGAAGAATTCTCAATCAGCAAGCTGGGGAAGGAAGTCAGCTCACTGGCAGTATGCTGACAACAGAAACAGACAGAAGACAGCTCCAGGACAGAATGCTGATAAGACCAGCAGAACATGGAAGAAGAGTTCTAAAGTGATCCAAATGTGGATCAAGAAATCTGATCTTAATGTTTTATATGTCTTATCAACTAACACTGTTGGACCCAACAAAATTTGGGTACCAAAACGTTGAGTTGTTTGTGTTTGTTTTGTAGGTTTTTCTCGTGTCTAAAGTAAAGCCAAATCAATGGATATTGGATAGTGGGTGCACTAGGCACATGAGTGGAGACAAATCTCAGTTTCTAAGCTTGAAGATGAAGAAGGGTGGTCGTGTCACAATTGGTGATAGCAAAACTCTTCCTATTCTTGGCAAAGGAACTATAGGTAATAGTATCATTTCTATTAACAAGGTACAATATGTCAAAGGTCTTACTTATAACTTGCTTAGTATAAGTCAGTTATTTGATGATGGTCATATTGTTAACTTTGGTAAGAATGAATGTACTATACTTGTGGTGCTAACAAAACTCCTCTAGTTGCAAAACGAGGAGGAAATATATATGTTTTGAACTTTGAAGAACAGGAGGCAGGTGTTTGTTTAGCAGCTGTGGATAATAATCCAGAAATTTGGCATAGAAGGCTTGGACATGCTCATATGGATCATCTCAGCAGCTGTCAGCAAAGAAGCTTGTTCGAGGACTACCAAAGCTTAAGTATGTCAAGATGGAGACATGTTCTGCTTGTCAATTGGGAAAGCAAACAAGGACTCCACATAAGGCAAAGAAAATGGTATCTACTTCTAAACCTTTAGAGCTTCTTCACTTGGATCTTTTTGGTCCCGAAGCTTATAAGAGTATTGGAGGTAAACAATATGCCTTTGTTATTGTTGATGATTATTCTAGATTCACTTGGGTATTATTCTTGCGTACTAAAGATTGTGCTTTTAGTGAATTTGAGAAACTAATCAAGTTGCTTGAGAACAAACTAGATACAAGACTTGTAGGTATTCGAAGTGATCATGGTGGGGAATTCCAAAAAGACTTCATTACTTATTGTGAAGAAAGAGGAATCTCACATGAGTTCTCAGCACCTCGTACACCTCAGCAAAATGGAGTTGTAGAGCGTAAGAACAGGTCCTTACAAGAAACAGCTAGGACATTGCTGCAGGAGAGCAAGCTGCCAAGAAGCTTTTGGGCAGAAGCTGTCAACACAGCAAGCTATGTTCTTAACAGAGTGCTTATCAGGCCAATTCTCAACAAGACACCTTATGAATTGCTAAGGAAAAAGAAGCCTAACATCAGCTACTTCAAGGTTTTCGGATCCAAGTGCTTCGTACTCAAAACCATTGATAGGGATGGTAAATTCGATTCTAAATCTTATGAAGCTATATTTTGGGCTATTCTTTAACAAGTCGTGCTTATAGAGTGTATAATCTTGCTAAACATACTGTTGAAGAGTCTATTGATGTTTCATTTCAAGAGTCTACTGATGATCTTGCAAGGGATGAGGAAGAATGTGCAGGTACAGGTACTAGCAGCAAGCTGACAGTGCAGGAAACTGGAAATCAGCAAGCTGACAAGTCAACTGCCACAACTTCAGAAAGCAATAAGCTACTGAAACTACTCCATCTCTTGAAGAAACTTTGGATAAGATGTCAAAGCTCACATTGGATGAATCCAGAGGTCAAACTTCATCAGCAAGCCAAATGTTGTTGATCAGACTCCTCCTAGGCAGACTACAAGGAATGAAGAGGTCATAGCTCAACATAATCTACCAAAATCAACTAGAACAGTGAAGAATCATCCACCTCAGTTGATCATTGGAGATAAATCAGCTGGAATCAAGACAAGGAAAGCTCAAGCCAACATTTGTGCTTATGCTGCCTTCATAGCTCAAGAGGAACCAAAGAATGTTCAAGAAGCTTTACAAGATGAAAATTGGATCATGGCAATGCAAGAAGAACTCAACCAATTTGAAAGATGTGATGTTTGGGAACTTGTAGATCCACCAGAGGATGCTTCAATTGTTGGAACCAAATGGGTATTCAAGAATAAAGTTGATGAATTTGGTACTATCACTCGAAACAAAGCTAGACTTGTTGCACAAGGATACAATCAGCAAGAAGGAATTGATTTTGATCAAACTTATGCTCCGGTTGCAAGATTGGAATCTATTAGGATGCTATTATCATTTGCATGCTACAAGAAGTTCAAGCTACATCAAATGGACGTCAAAAGTGCATTCTTAAATGGTTATCTAAAGGAAGAAGTCTATGTCAAGCAACCACCAGGATTCGAGGATGAAAAATATCCTAACCGTGTCTACAAGCTAAAGAAGGCACTTTATGGATTAAGGCAAGCACCTCGATCATGGTATGAAAGGTTAAGTGAATTTTTGATCAAAAATGGTTTCATTAGAGGTAAAATTGATCCTACTTTGTTTACTATCTTCAAAGGTCAAGATATATTAGTTGTTCAAATATATGTTGATGATATTATATTTGGATCTACTAATGATTCTTTGTGTAAGTGGTTTTCAAAGTGCATGCATAGTGAGTTTGACATGAGCATGATGGGAGAGCTCAATTATTTCTTGGGGCTCCAAATTAAGCAAACTCCAGAAGGAATTTATGTGCATCAATCCAAATATATCAAGAATCTACTTAAAAGATTTGGATATGAGAATGTCAAGGCGAAATCAACACCGATGAGCGTTGTCAGCAAGCTGACAGCAGATGAAAATGGTAAAGATGTTGATATTCGAATGTATAGAGGTATGATTGGTAGTTTACTTTATCTTACAGCCTCTAGACCTGATATTATGTATAGTGTTTGTGTTTGTGCTAGATTTCAAGCAAAACCAAAGGATTCTCACTTACAAGCTGTTAAAAGAATATTTAAATATTTAAGTGGAACCATTACTTTGGGCTTATTCTATCCTATCACAAATGCTTTTGATCTTGTTGGGTATAGTGATGCAGATTATGCAGGTAGTCAAACTGATAGAAAAAGTACAAGTGGTGTTTGTGCATTTTTGGGTCAAAGCTTAGTTTCTTGGTTAAGCAAGAAGCAAACTTCAGTTGCTCTATCTACGGCTGAGGGGGAGTATTTAGCAGCTGGTAGCTGTTGCTCTCAAATGCTATGGATGAGACAACAATTGAAGGACTTTGGAATCAAATGCAAGCAAACTCCTATCTTTTGTGACAACACAAGTACAATCAACATTTCAGAAAATCCAGTCAATCATTCAAGGACAAAGCATATTGATGTTCGACATCATTTTCTGAGAGACAATGTTGCAAAGGGTGCTGTCAAGCTGATTTTTGTGGCTACAGCAGATCAGCTAGCTGACATCTTCACAAAACCTCTTCCTGAAGAACGATATGTCGTGCTGAGAAGGGAATTGGGTATGTGTGATGTGCAGTCAGCAAGCTAATAAGCTTGGTCCGGGTACTATCAGCTTACTCTTAGTACTTTCCATATTTTAAATTATTTTTGCATGCGGGTCAGCTTAAGGGTTTATTTGCAGTTTAGGTTAATTAATAAACTATCCGTTATGTGCTGATTTACATGAATTTATGTGTTGAATTTTTCTACGTGATTATGTGATAATCTATGTGAATTTAAGAATAGGTTAAAATTCAAATTTTAGGAGTTGCTATTTAAGTGGAGATCTGATAAGATTAGTTAACTTAGATTTGTTTGTATATTTTATCTGATATATTATGTCGTTTTTCACCAAAATTAGTTTAACAAATATTATCCCTAAATCCTCTCCCGAAATCATTATCAAAAGATTTTTAAAATCTATCCTAACTCCGAGTCTATACAGTTTCTTCTTTAAAAGCTCTCAACAACCCACTAGGGTTTTATCTCTCTTCACAATCGACTCTTTCTCTTCACCATTGCGACAATCGGCGCTCGGGTAGCTATGAAGAAGAAGACTAGAGCATCAATGAAGACATCCACTTCTGGTTCAGTCACTAAACGGAGGTTAATCGATGAGGATGATATCGACATTGATCCTGATTTGGTCGATATCGAAAGTAGTGATGAGAAGTCTGGGGCTCCGAAGATGGAGAAATCGGGCAAGAAGGCTCGTATGTCAGCTGAAGAAAAGCCAGATGTTCTGGGTCTTGATGATCGCAAGATTATTTTGGGGAAACCTCTATTGGGTAAAGCTTTCTTTAACTGTGGCGTAGTTAAACTCTTTACTGATTTAGGTTTTGAGTCATTCTTAATTGATATGCCTAAGACTTGCTATCCCACTCTTGTTCGTGAGTTTTATGTAAATCTTCAATCGAACACTTCGGGTCATTATGTTTCGCATGTGAACAACACTAAAATCACATTGTCTTCTCTGTTTTTGAATGCAATTCTGAAAACCCCTCCATCTTCTGTGTCGATCTATACTAAGCGTGGGTTTAAGCAGTTTGATGATTTTGATGTTAAACAACAGTTTAATGTGTTGTTTGGGGTTGATGGTCCAGTAGATACTTTTCCCTCTACTACTCAAATATTGCCTTTAGCTCATGCTGTTTTTAGGGTCTCTATTGAAAATTTGAGTCCTAGGTTGGGAACTCGTTCCAATCTTTCTGCACAAGATGTTGTTGTTGTTTCCATGTTGTTGGCTGGGAAACAATTTGATTTGGGGGATTTAGTTTTGAACAATATGGTTGCTGCTGTTGAAGGAAAAACCACTGCTGGTTTACCTTATGGGTTACTCCTCACTAGGATTTTTGAGTGGTATGGAGTAAGTTTGGATGGTGTTGAGTCCATTGCTGCCAAAGAATTTCTAGATGTTAAGTGTTTAGCTCAGTCCAACTTGAAAGTTGAGAAAGATGGTTCGTTGTCGGTTGTGGAGGTTCCGGTTGCTCCTACTCCACAAGTTTCTCCAGTTACCTCTGCTTCTATTGATCTTGGTATTCCTGCTAAAGATATTCTTGACTTTATGGATGAACTGCGAGCCAATCATAAGCAGTTGGTGGATGGTCAGAAACAGCTTTCTGAACAGATGGAGGAATTGTCAAATCAGTTCGATTTTTGGAAAGATATTGTCTTTGGAGGGAAAACTGGTAATTCTCCTGAGAAGTGCAGTTCTGGAAGTTTTGGGTATGAGTTACGCAAGCGGATGTTTGGGTCTTGCGGGTCTTCTGATGTTAAGTTCACTTTTACTTCTACGGATGAGGCTACTGAGAGTCCAAGGCCACGTACTGCGATGGATGCTCTACAGGAAGCTGCTGGCACAGTTCAAAAGGATGCAGCTGGGAATGTGATGGTGGCTGAAGCTCTTGCTGCTGTGGAGCTTGCCAAGAAGTTGGGCTCTGCGAAGGAGAAGTCTGTGGACGATGACGAGGCTTAAATTTTTCACCTTTTGGATGATTAAGGGGGAGAAATTTAGGAACTTCAACTTTATGGCTCTATGGTTCTATTTGTTTTGATTCAGACTAAGTACTAAGTTGTTGAATTTGGTTCTCAGGTGGTTTATCCTGAGTTAAATTTGTTTAAGTTGTTTTGGATGCTTATCTGTATCCAGGTGGTTTATCCTGGTCAGATTATTATTATCTATGCAAGTATTTGGTTTAGAAATTGTGTGTGCATAACTTGGTTTGATATATCTACTGCTTTGCATGAAATATTTGTTATATTTGATTCATGTGCTGAATTGTGCTGAACTGTTATATATGTTAAGTTTAATGATATTAGATTGCTGTATTCAGGGGGAGTTTAATTACTTTTCCTAAATATGGTGTAATCATCAAAAAGGGGGAGATTGATACTCTTAGTGTTTTGATGATCACACTGCCAGCAAGCTAATAGCAGAAAACTGGTGCTTGTTAGCGAGCTATCAAAGTTATATATGAATGTGCTAACAGCTTAATGAGTTTCAGTGTTATGTTCAACTGTCAGCAAGCTTACAGGTTATCATTCAGGCTTATCAGCGAGCTTACAGCGTGAACAGAATAACAAATGGATAAGGATCAAAGTCGAAAAGCAAGGAGATTTATTAGGAATCGATTTGTAAGGACTTTAATATTTATATATGACTTATATAAATATTAGAGCTCAGTTTTAAATCAGAATTTCAAACAAAAACGAATTCCTAACTTATAGGAGTGTTTATCTCTATTTCGATCTTATCTAAAAACACATCCTATTTGATTTCAAATTATGGTTTATAAATAAACGTTTACTGAGTTGTTTCAAACGACTTTATGCTCTTACTCAGTAAAGATAACATTATTCAAACGTTCATTATTCAAGCAAATTAAACGTGAGGTTGTTGAACCAAGAACGTTGGATAGTTTGTTGAGTTATGACCGTTTGGGATAATGATATATAAACTTGAGTGTGGTTTCTATTTTGAGTAGAGAACAAGAACACACTTCAAGCTTCTGAAATACAACACACTTACATTGAAAAATCTCTACTTGAGCTCTAGTACTTATATTCGATATATATCTATATTGAGTTCATAGTTTCAGTTGTATTACACTCATACATTGTATTGTTCAAAGTGTAATGTTTTGTTGCTGTGTATCGAGCTTGTGAAACAAGGGAACAAGGGGACTAGTTAGCTAGAAGAGTATACTTGGGAAGTATAGGTCTTGGAGAGCTTTTGGTTCGTGGTTCAGGGGTTTCAGCAAGCTGATAACAGGAACAAGGGATAAAGGGAGTTATATTATTGAATCATTGTAATCGTTGACATTATTGATTAATAATATAATCTCTTACCAGTTGGTAGGGGACCAGGACGTAGACCATTAGGGTTAGGGGTCGAACCTGGCTAAAATTCTCTGTGTTGCTAGCTTACTGATTATATTTGTTTTGCATTGCATCTGCATTGTTAGCTAGCTGACTGTTTACTCTGATAATTAACAGCAAGCTGTCTGTGACAGTATAAATATTCGGTAACATTAAAAATCGGTCATATTAGCCATAACACCTATTCACCCCCCCTCTAGGTGTGTAATTTCAGTATGTTGGAATGGGAACTGGTTGCCTCTTGCTTTTCCTGTGATGCTAGCATAGCTAGAAAATCATCCATAGATGTCTGAGAATGCATGCAGTTAACCAAATTTTATGGATATTTTATACAGACTGGATATTACTAAGATATCATAGTATGATATTATAAGTTAGTTAAACAAATAGTGAAACCATCTTTACAGAGAATTGTGGATTCCCTCCTGCTACGTTTTCCCGTCTCAAAGAGAATTGCAACCTGAATATCTCCCACCAGTCCTTTATGAAACCTGTCTCTGCATCCAGCACAAAGTAAAATTTGAAAACATCTGAAATTAATTACCAAAATATATTTAGGGAGACCATCTATGATGGAGAATATGTTTTAACCCGTTAGAAATATAAGAATACTCAAGAGCAAAACAATCAAAAATCCCCTTAAACACGAGTTCGACAAATATTATACACCTACAGCATCTTCTTTTCTGAATTTTTTTCAACATTGATGCCTTTAGTTGCTTATGTCATATATAGAACAGTAATTCGGCCACCTTTTCTGGCCAATCAATTCGTAATTTGGGACCTTTAAAACAAAAAGCCTGATTTGAAGGGCGCACAGTCCCAATTGAAAAAACGTCAAGTAATTTCGAGACTCTCTCTCCAAAATGTAAAAAGTTGCAAGTTTTTGTTCATAGATTGGGGATGCCAACACATAATGTAAAAAACAAGTAATTTACATGTAGCCATGCAAGTACCATATAAACATATAAGATTCTGAGTCCAACAGTTAACAATTACTATAATAGCACAAGAAAGCTTACACAATACAGGCTTCGAGCTCTGAATGGGAAAAACTTCTTATATGAAATGTATTCAGCCGCCGCTGCAGATGGTTTCAACCCTAATTTTTTGTGTGAAATGGATAGGGCGCGGTCATATTTTAAGAGATTACTAGCTTGGGCCGTGCAGGGCCGCTCAACTAAATTTGAGGCCCTAAGCAGACTTGAAAATGAGGCCTTTTTATATAAAAAATATTTTTTATTTAAAACCGTATATATTTTAGATTATTATAAATTAATTACGCACAAAAATTTATATACCATTTTATATGTTGTTTTTTTATTTATTATTAGGTTTATTTGTACATTAATGTAACATTTAAATTAATTAAACATTAGAAAAGTACTATAACATAAAAAGTAGAAATCATATAATTTATAATAATGTAAAACTTGTGAAAAATAAATATTATATATTTTAGATGATAAATTTTATTACATTTATTAAGTACTTAATACACATGCGACTAAAAAATTTAAAATCATTTGATTCATTTAATTCTCACTTTTTAAGTTAATCTTATTTATATTTATTAATATTTCATATTATATATATATATATATATATATATATATATATTATTTTTTTAAAGTTCACTGGTTCATATTTGTTTTAGATATTTTGTTTTTTTCATATTTACGAACAAAAATTTAAATATTATTATTTCAATATATATACTTTCATAAAATTTTGAGGCCCTTTTCAGGTTGGGGGCCTAAGCGACCCCTTAGATGGCCTTAGTGTTGAGCCGGCCCTGGGCCGTGCCAAGCACATTTTTAAATAATTTTTATGATTTTGTACTTTTTTTATTCTGAATAAAAATTTCGTGTTTAAATTTTTATACAAAAAAGAAAAAATTTAAAAATAAGTTGTAGAACTATGTTTTATATGCGCCTTAAAATGCGTGTCGAGCAGTATGAAAAAACTGTAAATAAATGAGGGGGACAGAGGGAGTATTATTTATTATAATTATATTTTTTTTATTGAATTATATTATTATCCTCTTAATATACTTATATACACTATAGTTATTTAGATATAAAACTTTATATATACATTTGATCTTATCTTGATTTTTGAATTTTTTTTTTAAAAAGTCTCAAAGACATGTTATGATATGTATTTATTTCACAATGATATATTTTATTTTAGTAAAATCAATATGTTGTTTTGATTTTCAAAGAGATTGAAAAAAAATATTGCAATTGACTTTAGGGTATCTTATGTATAGTAAAATTGTAATTTTTTAATTTATAATTATTTTGGAAGTCTAATCGGTAAATTTTCTGTGTGAGGCTAGTTAGAATTATGATATGTATTAATTTAAAAAAGATATTTTATTTTAATAGAATTATTGTGTTATTTATGATTTCCAAAAGAGATAAAAAAATATTTTACAATTGATTTGTCGGGTATTTAATTGTTCATAAAATTTCTTCTTAATTAATTTTATGATTTATAAGAAGTCTAAAACAACACATATTTACATTTTATTAATTTGAAATTTTTAAATGATGTGTGAAATTTTTATCATGCTCCACTGTTTTTTTGTAAAGATGATTATATAGGTACTTGTTTAAGCCCCGGTTGTGCTGACATGAATATGGATAATAAGTATATAAGAAGTCCATATAATTTACATATATATTATCCATACATGTATTTTCTTGAAACAAGTTTTGGTGATCATGGTGTGAATAATCAATGTCTCTTGATCTCAACTCCAGCGTTAACAAGGTCGCAACTTTACTCTTCCTCTCTAACCAACCATGCTCTCTTCTCCTCTTTTGGTCTATAAAAAGATCATTTCTTGATCCATTTTGAAACCATGCATGCTCAATTTCACGTTCATGGGAGCTAGCTTAAAGAGTCTGCTCGAGAACAAGGCATACTAAGAGAATGATAGGCCACAAATAACCAACCAATTTTTTCGTAATTAAGTTTTGGCGGTGCTTATTATAAGAGTGTTTGATCCATGTTTGAAAGCATAAGTACATATGGTAATTTCATTACGTTCACCAAAACTGTAAAATAGTACTCGAGTTTAACATGTGTCAAGATACAAAAGGGATTTGCGCTGGTGATAAATCATACAGCTGTGAAACCTATCCAATTTTAAGTGTTAAAAAGAGAGATCCTAATTTTGAAATATTTATGAAAGATTTCAATTGATAAACCGCCATCCAGAATTGAGAGTGCATAATATGCGAACCTGGGCCATTTGAATTACTTTTCTGCAGATTTAGAAAGAGTATTTGAATGAGAGCATGATTGGATAGCCCACGTAGTTAAGTGTTTATCCTCCGTTGTCTCATGTCCTGGGCTCGACTTTGGCTCATCTCGAGAATATATGGTCGTCCTCACCAGCTTCAGCATGGTTAAGCCCTTGTGTTGCTAATGTATGGTTGTCGACTATTAGTTACCCTCCTCATCAATTGATTGATAGTTTAATTAACTGTGACCAACCTTGGCACATCAGTTTGCACATAGCTTTGACTTGTAGTATAGATTATTAATGTCAGTGCCCCATCTGGTATATTTACAGGTGGGATTATGACAGGAACAAAAAGGTCATGACAATTTTTATTTAAAATGTAGCCGGAAATTTGAATTTGACGAAAAAAATTGGAGGTGAAAAATCAGAGCTAAAAATGGCCGATTGAAGTCAAATTAGGCTGTCAAATTTAAGAAGTCATATTTAACCGGTTATATTTAAGCAGTCACATTTAATTAAATATGACCGAAAATGTTAAATTCCACTAAGCTATCTCTGACCAACATTTTCCGGTCAAATTTAGCTAAATTCGACTACGCGCTGTCAAATTTAATTAAATATGACCGAAAATTGGCGGTCAAATTTACCCGTTTTTGTTGTAGCACGCAATACAAACTAAAACGGGTTAATGCTCTATTTCATCACTCTACTGGACCAAAATTTTTAGTTGGCCTACCGAGTCAAAAAAGTTTTCAGTCAACTAATTGTACCATTAAAAACTTACAAATAGGCCACTCCGTCAGTCTCCGTTAAGTTTTTAACGGGTTAACGTTCCAATTCATCACCGTAATCGATCAAAACTTTCAGATAGCCTACCGAGTGAAGGACATTTTACTAGCAATCTGGAAAAAAATGGTTTGTTTTATGAGCTCGCCAACATATACACTGCACCACCAGCAAATGGAGTGTCTAAGGATTGGTTATTGTACAACCTGAGCAATCACAGTGAGTCGAACCAACGGAGTATTTGAGGAATATTGTTGAGAGAGTATTTGGAGTATCGAAGAATTTGCAATGTTGTTGGGAATAGTAAACCATAAGTTGATATCATTGAAATTGATCAAAGATTCTTTAAAAAGCCTGGGTTTGGCAGAAGCGAAATTCATGGTCGTAGTCGAAGCAGAATATGTGTGACTTGTGAGAAGCATGGGCGGACCATAGAAGGGGCTAGGGTTGGTGCCAGCCCTGGTAACATTCTCAATTTCTAGCAGATTTGTTACTAACTTCTTTGATTTGGAGAGTTCAGCCTTGGCAGTTCCTTCATGCTAGCCCAGTAAACTTTTTTGATTCACAAAAAAACAAGAATTATCTGCAGTTGAACACATATTTTATTATTGTTGGTGTCAAAAGACTGTAAGTCTTAGTCTGTAACTATAAATCCCTTTGAACTTTTCCTCTTCTGATTTAGGACGTATTTGTTCTCTAATTTTTAATTAAATTATTATATAATTCATTTTACATATATTAATATACACATTTGTTATTAGTTATGAAATTTCTATTTCTAAATAAAGATTCTAAATTGTGTTTTATTTATATTTACTACTTATTAGGTTTTTTCTAATTTTAATTATGATTCTCAAAAACTTGAATTTTTATATGATATCATGTAATTATAATTATCTCCGAATTTTGCAAGTATAAGATTTACTAATTCTTTTCTAAAAAGTATTTAGAATTAATCATAAAATCATGTCATCTTAAATTATCTAGGTTAAATAAATTAATCACACATGGATCATAATATATTTTGTTCTTTATTTGAAGTTTAACTTTTGAATAAAAATCTGGTGTCAAAATTTTAATTCACAAAAAAAAAAAAATAGGTCCCAAATAATTAATTTTACTATTTAGACAAAATATCTAAAATTGTGTGTCAAAAATCAATTACCAATTAAAAATTAATTAATAAATAAATTTGAAATTGAATAAATAAAAATAATTTTATAAATATAGATAATCAGAATATCACTACAACAAAACTGGCATCAGACAACACTAATCAGACAACGGACGCTGAAAAAAGTGTTGGCCGAAATTAAGACACAACACTTCCTTTTCGTCCTCGAAAAACTATTGTCTAACACCTACGACCTACAACGGTTAAAAAACTGTTGTCTAGTAAATTCAATCAGACAACACTTTGTTAACTGTGGTCTTGTGTAATGATGCACGTCAGACAACTGTTTTTAGAGCCGATGTGTGAAGAAATTTCAGACAATATTTCAAGAAACCGTTGTTGTAATTAGACAAGTGTTTTATCTGTTGTGTTGTTTACGAGCAGTTCAAACAAGGGTTCCATATAGTGTTGTGTGACGGGGATTCTAACATACAAGTGTTTTAGATAGCATCGTATCTAAACCTTATAGACAAGTCTTTAACTAATAAAACATTGTCTGACTGAATGACTTCTAAGAAAATAAACATACATAAGAGAGTGCTAACATTCAAAAGTCCTAGCGTAAATTATAACAAAATAGTCAATTTCTTCATAGTCATAGGGTTTTCTTGCATAAAATCAAGAATTGATCAAGGAAATGCGAATTTTTAACTCATAAAAATGAAAACTGACTATACAACGGTTTTCTTCTCATCAACCGTTGTCTACACTGTATTTATACAACGGTTTTTCCCGAAGAGTTGTTTGATCCTAATTTAGACAATGCAATATCTTACAACTGTATAACTTCCGTAATGGTTGTGTCATTTTCAATGATACAACATAGGTGCGAATAAAAACCGTTGTATGTTAGACACTACAAGACAAAATTTACCTTTATACAATAAGACAAAATTTACGTTTAACTAGTATTGTTAAAAAAACATACAAAATAAACATAAAAAATTTTGATTTTTTTTATGCATGACTAATATTGTTAGTTCTCGACATCCGTACGGTTAGATGAACGAAAAAAATATTTATAAATTAATATGAAGCTAATCTTATACATAACAATGATTCTATCCAGTACTTTCTAAATTGTGAACATAAAACACATACTAATACTCACATTCGAACTACAAAATTGACTTAGTATTACAAATGAACAATACATATTTGCATATATGCATAATATAAATATATTTATTAAGACAAATAGTACAAAAAAAAAGAATTGATCAAGGAAATGCGAATTTTTAACTCATAAAAATGAAAACTTATTATACAACGGTTTTCTTCTCATCAACCGTTGTCTACACTATTTTTATACAATGGGTTTTCCCCGAACAGTTGTTTGAGCCTATTTTTGATAATGGATTCTCTTACAACGGTATAACTTCCATAACAGTTGTGTCAGTTTCAATGACACAACATAGATGCGTATAAAAACCGTTGTCTGTTAGGCACTACAGGACAAAAATTACCTTTTTACAATAAGACAAAATTTACGTTTGACTAGTAATGTTAAAAAAACATACAAAATAAACATAAAAAAAATTTGAATTTTTTATATATGACTAATATTGTTAGTTGTCGACATCCGTACGGTTAGATCAGCGAAAAAATTATTTATAAATTAATACAGAGCTAGTCGTATACATAACAAAGATTCTATTCAGTACTTTCGAAATTGTAAACATAAAACACATACTAATAATCACATTTGAACTACAAAATTATCTTCATAATACAAATTATGAACAATATATATTTACATATATGCATAATATAAATATACTTGTTAAGACAAAGAGTACAAAAATAAGAATTGATCAAGGAAATGCGAATTTTTAAGTCTTAAAAATTAAAATTTATTATACATCGGTTTCCTTCTCATAAACCGTTGTCTACACTATTTTTATACAACAGGTTTTCCCCAAACAGTTGTTTGAGCCTATTTTAGATAATGGATTCTCTTACAACAGTATAACTTCCGTAACAGTTGTGTCAGTTTCAATGACACAACATAGATGCGTATAAAAACCGTTGTCTGTTAGGCACTACAGGACAAAAATTACCTTTTTACAATAAGACAAAATTTACGTTTGACTGGTATTGTTAAAAAAACATACAAAATAAACATAAAAAAATTTGAATTTTTTTATATATGACTAATATTTTTAGTTGTCGACATCCGTACGGTTAGATCAGCGAAAAAATTATTTATAAATTAATACAGAACTAGTCGTATACATAACAAAAATTCTATTCAGTACTTTCGAAATTGTAAACATAAAACACATACTAATACTCACATTTGAACTACAAAATTACCTTCATAGTACAAATTATGAACAATATATATTTACATAGTACAAATTATGAACAATACACTTGTTAAGACAAAGAGTACAAAAACAAGAATTGATCAAGGAAATGAGAATTTTTAAGTCTTAAAAATGAAAATTTATTATACAAAATTTATGTTTGATTGGTATTGTTAGAAAACATACATAATAAATATAAAAATATTTAATCAAAACAAAATTAGCACATCTATCTAGGTGAAAAAACGAGCCGGGTTATTCCCCCCAAAACAACAATTAGTAACCACAAAAATATTCAATTATTTATATTACTATTATATTTGGCTCTTAAAATATGCTAATTTCAATTAATTTGAATTTAAGTATACAATATGTAATATTTAATAATATTACATAATTTTATTATATTACGTATATATGTAAATAAATATTATTTTTTATAATAATTTTAAGTTATTAATATTATATATATAATAAACAAAAAATTATATGAAATAAAATAAGTTGTTTACAGAGGTGGAAAGAAAGCTGTACAAATTTCTGCCGCACAGAGACTCTTAAGCCCCAAAAATTTTCAGTTCCCCCCAAAATTTCACCAACTCTTTTCAGCTCCCCCCAAAATTTCACTAACTCCCTCTGATTCACCTCACCCTCACACCCCAGATCCTCTGCTCACTTCACAAATATCACACATCACAGCTCTTCATCACCGTTCTCACTGGTCGCTTCATCCCGATTCTCAGCTCACATATGGATATTCATCTTGATGTTGGATTAATCAACGGTTTAATCTCATGGGTTTTCTTCAAATTGCTTTTAATTACTAATAACTTCTTCTAATTTATCTTATTTGTGTCGATTTGCTTTGTACATCTCCATTTTTGTGTGTGTTTAGGGTTTTTACAATTTCTTAAGATTAGGGCTTATAATTGGGGCTTGCAATCAAGATAAATGGGTTTGTATTTTGGGGGTTTAGTTGATTTATTTTAGATATTTCGATTTATATATAGTATTTATGTGCTGATATTTTTGGTTTTGTAGAAACTAGAAGATCTGATGCTTTTGTTCTTTCCTGTTTTAGTTCTGTGCGAGCTCTATGATCTCAAGTTGATTTGTTTGCAATAAGGTGCATCATGTAAGTTTGTACTTTCATATATACCTTGTGAGGTTCTTCTATTTAGAATGTTTATACAATATTAGTTCACTATTTTTTCACATATATGGCGCTGACCAGTGGAGAATGGTATCTTCTATGCTGATGGTGCCGACTGTTATATTAATGTTTTCTGGGTGTTTTTGTTACATTCCAAGAAGATGATTAGGCCTTTTAGAGTTTCTTCATCTTTGAGTAAAAGAAGTAATTTACTATAGATTCTATATTTCTATTATCCTTTGCTTTTTATTTGGCCCTGATTTTACATGTAAAGCACCTGGTTTTGCTAACTAATAACTTGGCTTTGAGTAAAAGAAGTGATTTATTGTGGATTCTATATTCCTATTATCTTTTGCTTTTTATTTGGCCCTGATTTTACATGTAAAGCACCTTATTTCCCTATGTAACATGTTACTCTGGCTTGCCATGACAAGTTTGATCTGTATGAGTTGAATCACATTTGTTTCTCTTCATTGTTAGATATATGGTATGGGGTTATCTATTATTACAATAAAATGTTTAAAGATGATATCCCAATTAACGAGTCTCTAATTTTATGAGATGTGTACCTTAGTCAATAAGCTTCCTACCGATTGTTATTTTCAGCAATGCCAATAAGTTTACCCATTAGTTACTTACCTTTCATGTAGATATGCAATGCAGTTCTTGTTGCAAGAATTATGAATGTTTTGTTGAGGTTTGTTAATGAATTTGTTGCTTGAAATTGGAACTCATGTACACAGAGAAAGACTCTCCAGGAAACTTGACTCTCAAATATAATTTTTAGTTCATAAATCTTGTATGATGCTGAGTATTGCATTACAGGATTGGTATATTTACAAGTAGTTCGAAATATATTTGTGTAGATATATAGTTTAGTGACCTTATACTATGCACAAAAAGTCGGAATGCTTTAGTTTATAAGTTGGCCTTCTTTGTCTTCTGCAGGTTTTGGATTTAATCTCTGATCTGTGATGTGATGCTCAATTACAGGGAGATGATAGAAGCAGATCAGGCATGTGATTTTGTTAAGGTTAGTGGTTTGTTTGGTTTTAAACTGCCAGTCAGTGGTTACATGTAAATGTTCAAAAAGCTACATGTAAATGCTAGTCAGTTTGTGTGTCCAGTTGCTTTGCTGCCTATATTCTTTTATTCTTTGTGTGTAGAGTTTTTCAACTATTATTAGTGAATGACTAACACAACATTCCAGGTTCTCTCACTAATAATACGAGATATATGCCTTCAAATCTTTGCAAGGGAAATGATCATTTTAAGTTGGAATGTCTTAAAGTGATCTTCTTTAGCGAGGAAGCAATCAGTGTTTTTAAATTTGTTTTGGAATATATATATGTTGTGTTACATTTTGTATTTTTATATTGGTCTGTTGGGATAGGAGGTTGTTTCCGAATTGATAGTCTGTTAGATGTTCACATTTTTACATGTTCTGGCTTATGTTTTCTTTTGTATCTTTTTAAAAGATCCTTTAAACATGTGGAATTCTGTTTAAAGGATTTTCACTCATATAATTTTTTTGAGGATTATCATACTTCTTTACGTGTTTACGTTTTGTGTGCCCAAAACCCACTGTCTTTAACTATCAATTAGGTGTAGAAACTGAAGTAGTATTTATCTCACACTCTGATCCCTTTTAAATTTATATATGCCCTGTGTGTTTGCAGGCAGGAGTCTTAGTTTGGTCCCTATTGCAGACATTATTAATTTTGCGAGCAAACTGCTAAAAGATTTCCGAAGCTGGTAAACGTCGGGCTAGCATCAGCAGTGTAGCTTCTCTTGACATGTTAGGTGCAGCCTTATTAATTGTACATCATGTCAATGACAAGTTAACTAACCAGCAGAAATGTCCAAGGAACGTATTTGGCAAGTGTACTCCCAAAACATGGGGTGATCATGGAATTTGTAAGAAGTCAAGTAGTCCTTACGTATTGGGCAATGAAATAGATTGTATAGTAGCTGATTTGTGCGTGGTATATGTGATTGTATGTTGTTACTATAGTTGATAATGAAAACTTTTGTTACTAATTTATGGCTTGTTAATTATATTCTTCAGCATAGTTTAATTAGGTTATGTAAAACCATTGTCTGACATAACTAAATACAAAAGAAAAAGAAAAAGAAACAGTTGTCCTAAGCCCTACAAACAACACAATTTTAAGAATAAAATCGTTGTCTAAGACATATACAAATAAGTAATAGTAGTAATAAACCATTGTCTAAATCCATGTTATTCGAGCATTTGTGACAAAAACCGTTGTATAAGAGCTGTCACACAATAGTTTCAGTTTCTAAACTATTGTTATAACGATTCTTACACAAGTGTATCTGTAATATAAACCCGTTGTACAACATACCAAAACATGAGCTTCTTTTATATAAATACACTTGTCGGAGACTCTTATCAACAAGGGTAGCTAACTACATAAACTGTTGTCTGTATTGCTACTAACAACACAAATCCAAAATAAGACTATTGTTGTGAAACCCTTATAACAACACTTTTTTTAAAAAACATGTTGTTGTTTCTGGGTCAGGCACAACACGCCCTAAAATATAAACAGTTGTCCTTCTTTTTCTCACACAACGGTCGGTACCGTTGTCTGAGGTGCGTATCAGACGGCACCTCAATAGACCACGGTTTTCTTTGGCATCAGACAACGGGCAAAAACCGTTGTCTGATGCCAGTTTTGTTGTAGTGTATATAATAACTACAAATGAAATATGGAAAGTTTTTTTTACAGTTTCTTAAATTAGCACTAGCCAATGGATGATGATCACTGAACAGCCAGCCCGGGTGTGTTTTGATGTCTGGGTCCGCCCCTGGTGAGAAGGAGATAGATGCCTGGTGAGTGCTTGGACATAGAGTAGGTGCTGAACACGGTTCAGATTTCCTGCCGTGACAGCTATGGCACAAGGATTCAGCAGCTGTTCTTCCCATCTTCCTTCTTTGTTATTACCGTTACTGCAGTTACTCCCAAGTCCCAACTATCTTGCCACTTCCTCTTCTGTTGCCACACTTTCTGTTCGCGACCCAAACTTCCTTATTAACCCAAACTAAAACCGAAGAAACTACACAAATCTTCTTTATAGTCTTCGAAATTATCAGAGTTTGAGCCATCATCAGAGTTTGATGACTCATTATCAAACTTTGTGATTAGAGCCTTTCTTTTTGAGTGACTCCTCTTTACAACAACTTCCTTGGGTGCTTTCTCCTTAACCTTCAAGGTGGTTGATTTAAACTTACCACCATGTATCTTGCTCCTTAGCTCTATATCAAGCTCATAAATTTCATCAACAGACATAATCATCATCAACAAACCTATTTGTTTTAATTTTTTAAACTCAAATAATTTAATTCTTTATAAAATTTCTATCATGTTTCAGAATTCAAATAGATAAGGAGTAATACCAAAATACCGAAATTTGTTTATCATCATATATTTTTTAATTTAATCATTATTATTATACTACTATGAAAGACTTTTATATTGATTATAATTTTGTAATGTAATGATTATTCCACCGACAAAACTATATCACAAAACAAACTATTTCTTTTAATTTTTGAAAATCAAATTATTTGATTTACAAACAAATCTGTACAATTTCCTATCATGTTTTAGAATTCAGATAAATATGAAGTTCATCTTGATATTATTAACATAATTCATATTAATACAAAATTTCATTCATTCACGGCCCTTTACAAGATTACGATAAAAACGAAATGATCGTGGTAATGATGACATGAATAGAAACTCAACTACAATGAAGTTACAACTATCGTCCATTTTGCACTATGTAGTACTCTCAAATAATAAGCAAGTACCCATGTTTTTCACAAAATTTATTGGACACAATAAACAAAACAACAAACTTAGCTTGTATAAACAAAATAACCACATTTCATTTCATTTTGCTAAAGCGCCGCCTGACAAGAAATGGTAACTAGGAAGAACCCTAAATCTCAAAAATTATGTTCACCATCAGCAGAATTGATCGGGGGCAACGATAGCTTACTGGATCTTATCTTTCCCCGTCTCCCTGTCAGATCACTGACCCGATTCAAATCGGTATCAAAACAATGGTGTGCCCTTATCTCCGATGCCCACTTCGGCCGCCGCCACACTGTTGAAAACCCTAGTTCTCGCATCCCCTCTGGACTCTACTTATACAGGCCTGTCTGTTATCGGGATAATACAGTTCATTCAATCTCTGTTGATGAATTAGGGCGTAAAATTCCTTCTTGTTCAGATACAGTTGAAATACCTGATCATGCTCCAATTAAGTTGATGCGGATGGTATAGTCTTGTAATGGATTGTCTTTATTTAGATTCAATGCTCTTTATGCTCTTAATTTCTATTGTGTTCGTAATTTAGTTACAAATCAACTAAAGTTAGTACCTCTGCCCAAATTAAATGCTTAAAATTATAGTCATGTTGCTACTTGTTGTTTGGCGTTTGACCCTTTGGTATCACCCCATTTCAAAGTTATATGTGTGCAAGTGGTTATTTGTCCATCCCGACGCCGACTAGCGTCTAAATTTTTAAAATTCAGTTCAGAAACTGGTCAATGGGTAGATACCAGTGTTTCTGTGGTTGGAACTGGGCTGGAATTTGCCAGGGGTGAGTATTGCAATGGTGCATTTTATTGGATCCGGGTAAACAGGCTATCTTGCTATCGTTTTGATATCGATGCTGAGAAATTGACCCAAATCGCTTTGCCTCCACAGGCTCGTGGTTCACACTTCCGGCATTTTGGAGAATCTTGTGGACACTTGTACCTTGCAGGTGTCCGAGATAATACAGCAAAAATTTTGAATGTGTACGAGCTGAACCTGGTTAATATGAAGTGGAATATCAAGCACTGGGTTCATATTGATCGTCTGATATCTTCATTCCCACAGGTTAATGTGAATGGGGGAAATCAGATGTGTCACTCCACCCAATCGATATTAGGTGTTCTTAGGGGAGAACGGGATGAAGACTCAGCTCTTATTGCAAATGTTTTGGGCACAGTTGTTTCGTATAATTTCAAGAGTAAGAAGGTTGAGGTGCTGCTATCTGAGCTCCAATGGAAGGATGATATTAGGAGTATTTCTGCTGGACCTCCATTTGTTCCTGCATATCCACTGATTGCAAGCCTACATCATTTGTAAGTATATTATTATATATAGTTTAGCGCTTAAAGTTTAGTTACAATATAGTTGTTTCAATGTATAATTAATTTAGCTGTTCTACTAATCTTGATTTGCATTTTATTATTGCGGTTTGTATACTCGAGTTTGTGTTGGGTGTGCATATGGGAATAGACATGTTAATATTCTTCCTTGATGTGTATGGTAATTTTAGGACGTGTAAGGCATTTCTTAACTCTGTATACTGGAAGGACCTAGACAAGGCAATACGCTGTACTGCACAGTTTAATGGAGTCAATCTTCCTTCTTTTAAAAAAACATTTATGTCGTCTTAAAACTGTTCATTCTATCAACAATTCAGTTAATTACAAGACAAGGGCAGCTGAAAAACACCGATGTGCTTAACATCCCCATTGGAACAACTACTACCGATGACAGAAAATTTAGTGACTGAATTATCATGCGATCTGATATATGCACACCTATTTTGTGGTCTCATATCTGGTCCATATATGAAGTAGCTGAATTTGCTACTTGTTTACTAAGTTTACTTATTACCTAATATATCTGTTGATCAGCAATTCAGCATAGTCGATCTGCTAGGTTTATTTGTTAGTAAAGATTCTTCCCTTAATGGTAAACGTGGGATGGTTATTTCTAGCGACTCATTTTACCTTTGTACTTGTGTGGTAAAATATGTTGCCCAATGTTATCTGTTCTGTGAATCAAATCCGAGTTTCTCTTTTCGTATTTTCTGTATTATTGACTATTATTAGTTTTGCTGCTTTTTCACAGGGAATAGAGGATATAAGTTGAAATCCGGTGCTCTCAACTATGTTTCTAAAGAGTAGAAGCAATAGAAAGTAATGGGGATGCTTTCAAGAAAAATGTTCGCCTCTTAGGAAAACATTAGTCTCAACTTCCTTTTGCTGAATATTTGAATGGCCGTTTCTGCAACATTTCCCTCAATGTGGTTTGAAAATTTATATTATTTCTGCATTATATGCAGTGTACCAATAGAGGCTTGAATGTCTTTTTAATGTTCATTTTGGGATGAGTTTAATATTGAAATTTATGTTTAAATAGTCGGATATCATTTTCTCTAATTCCATTTTTGTGTTGTGACCTAAATATTAGGGATTAAAATTCACATTGTGGTTCAGTTATATATATATTCGCCGAAGCTCGGTCGAATTAAAAACTGCAACCCACTAGCTAAGACGAGGACGGAAACTTCGTGGATGTCGTTACATTCAACTGGGAATAGTGGAATATACATCTATAGAATTTAAGTATTTGGCGGAAATTTTACTACCTTTTTAGAAATGATAAGTTCAAATTCGTTTTAAGTGATTTCAACGATAGATGGTAGAAAATAATAAAGGCGACTAATACGGGTAGAATATAATATATTTAAAAACTTTTTGTCACTTCATATAAATGTATATTGTTTCAGTCGTAATGAATACATGAGATAGTAATCCTCTAATTAGAGATAAATACTGACTATATTCTTAAACTAGTAATTATTCGGCCCACTGTTATGAGATCAGCACATCACCTAATTGTGATCGTATAGAAGATGAAACAACTCGATTTTCATTTTAGAAGTCACATTTCTAGCCTGTTGGACTGTCAAGCCAAACTCTAATGATAAATGGAATGGAATAGAATAGACTTAGTGAATATTAAAAAAAATGGAGTGGATATAATTTTGTATGATGAGATTTCACATAACTCATGTAATTTAATTGACAGAAAAATTCTGACAAAATTAGTTATTTTCGACAATCGAACATGCTATTTTTGAAAGAATCAAAATTAAGGGCGTCGAAATTAGCCATACTATCGGATATAGGTATTTTCGGCAGTTTAATTTCAACAGTTTATTGTCGAAATTAAATCACCCGAACATTTGACTTAAAATTTTAAATTTTGGGCAAAAATTCAAACTAATAGCCAAATTTTTTGAATATTTAAATTTTCTCACTCATCTAAATATTTTCAATAATATATCGTTAAACTCATTACCTTTAACAATAATTTAAATTTTGACTTTTCCCCGCCTTTTTTTCTAAATTTGACAACATTCTCTCAAAAATATTAAACCATATCCTGTCAAAAATGGTCCTTTAGGTTCTACAACTTCTGTCGAAATATTAAACTATATCCCGTAAAATATGGTGCACTAATTTCTACAACATCGGTCAAAAATAATAGCATAAACTAGAAAAAGATAGAAAATTTTACAAAAACCGCTTAATAAACCCAGCAAGCATCCATCACAATTAAGTCGCTTAATTGTGGAATTCAGTCGAAATTATAATTTCGACAGTTTTTCGTCGAATTAATTCCAAACATTTTCACATTTTTCGATGATCAATTTATTTAAATTTGATCAAATGCGGTCAAATTTAACTAAATTCGACTGGAATATACAGTCAGTCATAACTTAGTGAACTTTAGCTTCTCCGATCAAAATTAGCTAAATTTGACCGATTACGTTTGACCGTTTTCTATCACTTCTGACTATTGTTTTCAAATTTTAAATTTTCCTGAAAATTCAAATCTCCCGCCTTTTTTTAATTTAATTTGACCATATCGGTGAATTTTATTTTATTGACTACTTGTGTTTAGGCATATTTATAAATTTAACCACTAATTTTAATTAGTCAATTTTATAATTTCGACTGATATTTGTAGTCAAATTTATAATTTTGACTGATTTCGGGTAGTCAAGTTTATATATTTGACTGTTTTCGTTCAAATATAATAAGTTGAATGCGACCGAAAATAGCCAAATTTATCAAGAATATTACCAAAAAAATTATGCCATGATCCAATTGTATATATATATGCTATCCCATCTCTAACCAAATCAAAATAACCCAATCCAATCTAATCGCAATAACCCTATCAAAATATACTTTAATTTACAATCTGATGTAAACATAAATTAGATAAACGTTTATAAACAAACTTGATTATACACCATTCTAATAAGTGATAGTAAAAGTTTTACGCTGCAAAATTAATCACTACAACAGTTAGAAATTAATTCACGAAGGTTAGGCTAACGACTTACAACATTATATGCACATTTATACTTGTGCATCTTAGTCTTAAAAGTCAAAATGAGTTTCAAAAAGTTAGCCTCAAAAGAGGAGTTCGTCCCTCATAAACCTTGTAGCTATTACAAGGGATATTGCTCTCCTTCTTCGTCTAGGTCTTCATCATCACCATGGTATCTCGAGATGTCGCGATCCATTCAAGCTATTTCAATACTAGTACCCTGTAATTGAATAAATTATATTATCTTCATAAATTCAAAGAGAAATAGCATTTTAAAAATAATTTTTCACTACAAATACAGAAAACCAAAGTGCTTAAATCTTCACGCAATCAAAACTAAAACTGAAGAACCCACACACATCTTCTTCAAAATCTGTGAAATTATCAGAGTTTGAGTCATCATCGGAGTTTGATGACTCATTATCAAACTTTGTGATTAGAGCCTCTCTTTTTGAGTGACTCCTTTATACAACAACTTCCTTGGGTGCTTTCTCCTCAACCTTCAAGGCGATTGATTTAAACTTACTATCATGTATCTTGTTCCTTTGCTCTATCTCAAGCTCATGAGTTTTGAGTATTTCATATATTTCATCTGAAGACATATCATCAAGTTCATAATTGTGTCGGATGATGGTGGCTATTAGATCCTACTTGTCACGCAATGCTAACAGGAACTTGCGGTTGGAGTCTTCCAAATCATCCTACTTGTCAAAGTGTATGGTCATCCTCTTTTTCTTTATTACTCTCGCATCTCACTTCTAGAACATCCTAGATTTCTTTGGCAGTTTTGCAACCTATCACTCTGTAGTGTAGTCCTTCTTCTCCTTGGGGATCATTCTCGGTTTGCTCTTCTCCAATTTAAAGAGAAAGCATAGTTAGCTTATGAGGTCTATCATTTATACTGTCGAGGTATTATCGGTCAGTAGCTTCTAGAAACATAGGAATCGTCAACAAAACATAGGAATCGCCTCTATGGGATGTCTTCTTGAGCTTTTATGGTAAGGACACTCGCAGAAATTTCATCTCGAATCTTTACTATGCTTTGGATCAAGCTGGAATTGTGACCTTCAGAGATGATCCTGCACTTCCAAAGGGTGAGAAAATCTAGTCAGGATTGTGTCATGCAATCAGAACTTCGAAGATGTTTGTTGTTGTTATCTCGGAGAATTATGCTCGTTCTTCATGGTGCCTTGATGAGCTTGTAGAGATCCTTAGCTCCAAGAGAAAAAGGAATCAGGTTGTTCCTGTGTTTTACTATGTTAATCCATCCGATCTACGACACCACAAGGGGAGTTTTGGTGTAGCTCTTGAAAAGCATAAGAAGCGTCACTCGGCTAATAGGATTGAGAAATGGAAATTGGCGCTTGCTGAAATCGCGGATCTATCAGGATACCATTTGGAAGACGCTGAAGAGTAAGTCCCACTGCGATATACTCCCTCCGTCCATTGAGTTGTATAGATACTTTATAAAAATGTAGTTTCACAAATTATTTATAATTAGAAACAAAAAATTTAAAAGATTAATCATAAAACTATATTTTGAAAAATCCTGTATAGAAATGAGTGAGACGAATATAGTATTCTTTATCTAAAAATATACCATTTGTTTTTACCTGATTTGATTACATTCTCTGTAATCACTTGGCATATTCACCAGTTAATGGACCTCTGCTTTAACACTTTATGTACTATTTATGTATGCTAAGATTTACAGTTTTGTGTTTTCTATTAAAATGAATGGGAGTGAAGCGGATATCGTTCGAAATATTGTTGAGAATGTTTTGCCACAAGCATCGCGAAAGGTACTACACCTCGATACTTGTCTATTTGGGATAGATCTTGCCGTTGAAGAGATCTATCAACAACTAAGCATGGAGTCAAATGATGTTCGTGCCCTTGGAATATGTGGGCTGGGTGGAGTTGGGAAAACTACAGCAGCCAAGGCTTTCTATAACAAATACTCCCACAAATTTGATGTAAGTTGTTTTCTGGAAAATGTAAAACAAAATTCACAAGGCGGTAGTCCTCTATTTCATTTACTTCAGCAGCTCTTGACAGAGCTTCTCAGAGCCAAGGATTCTAAGGTCCGTGACGTTGAAAGTGCACTAAGAAAATTGAGGGAAATTCTTAGTTCTAAGAAAGCCCTCGTTGTTCTCGATGATTTGGATCAGTCAAGCTATTCTGAATTTCTAGTAAGGATTTGCAAGCTGTTCTCAGATGGCAGCAGAATGATAATTACAGCAAGAGATTTAAACTTGCCAAATCAACTGAAAGTAGAACTGTCAAAAGTAAATACATATATGGTGAGGCATCTGAATGAAATCAATTCACTGGAGCTCTTTAGCTATCATGCCTTTAAAAAATCAAAGCCTCCAGGAAAATACTTAGCTTTGTCTGAAAGTTTTGTTACTTATGCGGGAGGCCTTCCATTAGCTCTAAAGATGCTGGGTTCATCTTTATGCGGTAGGACAAATATGTCATTCTGGAAAGCTAAATTTCAAAAACTTGAAAAAATGCCAATGAATGATATCCAAAAAATCCTACAAATGAGTTATGATGAATTAGAAGATGACACGGAGAAGGCTATTTTCCTTGATATTGTATTCTTCTTCGTGGGAAAGAACATAGATGAGGCTGTTGATGTATTCAAATCCTGTGATTTGTTTCCGGAGGCTGGGATACCAATTCTAATCGAAAGGTGTCTACTAACCATTGATCGGAATAATAGATTTCAGATGCATAATCTCATACAGGACATGGGAAGGAACATTATTTTTGAAGAATCCAAACATGGTCCATGCCGGCGCTTGTACCTGAATCAAGAAGAAGCATGTCAGGCTTTGCCAAATCTTGGGGTAAACAAACAGCTAAATATTTTTTTCCTCATTATGAGAAATCATACATGCTTCTATTTCATTACATAGTTTCTGAGTACACATTTTTACTTATTCTATTATCTATTACTGAACATTTCAGGAGATGGATAAGATCGAAGGTCTCATTATCGACCTAACAATGTCAACTAACAAATACTGCAATGCTGTTATTAAAATTAGTTGATGTCCATGGTATCAAAGGAAATTTCAAAACTTCATTTCGTGAGTTAAGCTATTATAGAATCCGATTGCTGACCCATGGTTCAAGCTGTCAGAAGCAAAGGTCCCATGAGATCATACTTCGGCTTGATTATTGAGGAGTGCCGGAGACTTCTACAATGGTTAAACAAAATCACTTTGTTTTTTGTCAAACAATATGCTAATATGGTGGACCATCAAGTAGCTAGGGAATCATATTTTCTCTCAGGTCGTATTATCGATAGGAGTTCTGTTCCTATATCGATTCAAAATTGTATTGCTTTGGATTTGATTTCGTAATAATATTCCAAGATTTTTGTCAAAAAAAATGGGACCAAAAAGACGAAATACCCGTATAAACTATATAGATCAATGGAATACTATTCTTCACCGTAACAAAATATCACGGTCTTATTCATGAAAATAGTCTTAAAAGGCATTTATTTAGTCACACATGACAAATTAAATCAATGACACTATAAAAGATAACTTGACGATTAAATTTTTCTGATATATGCAATGAGACGAAAATAAGCGTGCAACAATAATAAGAATATAATTATGGAATTTCAAATCTTTTGTCTTGATTAAGTACCTATACATATAAATGGTCTCCACCCTAATTTCAACACCAAAATAGCTATTAAGATATTTATTAATGCATGTTATAAAGCTGATTACAATATGAAAAAATCATTTGACCAAACACTTCGATCTAACACTCTCATCAAACACTTGTGATTCTTTACGCACACGACCTTTTTTCCAAGAATAATATACCAGTAGGCCAATTAAATTTTTTTTAAAAAAAAATTATCCTTCCAAAATAGGTGATGTAAACAATATGTATGCTACAAGTTATATATATATATATATATATATATATATATATATATATGCAAATAATTTCAAAACATTTAATATGCAAGAGTGGAGAAATATACATGATATAAAGATAGGATTGGTTTGAAAAACCACTATGTTATATTGTTCAAAAGCCACCCAAGATTTCTATTTGAAATTCATTTCATTTAGGTAGTTAATTGAGTAAAAACAGGGTGATATAAAATACTTTTATTCATACAATTTATTTCTATATATAAGATATTGATAGTATTTAATCCTATAAAAGCTAGAACAACCTTGAACCGGTTTTTCTAGAAGGATCTTTCACTTGGAGTTGAAATCTTTCACAAAACAGCTGAGAAGACCTGTTCCTACTTTCTCCTTCCATCCCGTCTTATCCTAATTGTAGCTTGTGAAAACCTGGTTAATAAGTTCTTTAGTCAGCGTCCCCAAGAGATTAACATCACTCACTCTGTCTCAAGTATTACTAGCTTGTGCTCATCATTAAAACACGTCCATAGACCTAGGAAAGTGCACAAATGTAGTAGTTTTTTTTGTTTCTTTGATGTGATCACGTGAGTAGGAATTAAGCTTTAATTAACCACATTCTTAATCACACATAAATCTAAGATATGCAAAGCTCAATATACTATATGAAAATAAATCATATAAATCACATAAATGGGTCAATATAATATAATATATGAAAATGCCGACACCTAGTGTATATGTTTTTGCATCGATTTCGCAAAATACGGACACCTATTGTATATGTTTTTGCATTGGTCTACCAAAATGTCAATGCCTAGTGTCTGTGTTATATGTTTCACCTTTTGGATAACCGACACCTAAAACTTTTTTTCAAAATAAATAATTTATTTTCTTGATATCCCTGCTGCATAGAAAATCTCATACACCAAAGATCTTAAGCGACCAATCCGGCGGAACATCACACAAACATGATGAAATTTTTAATTATTATAAATTTAAAAACTCTAATGTAATATCTTTTATACATAAAAGGAAAAAACATCAAAACATTAATTTTAGTAAATGTCTGATTTACATAAAATGAATTTCTAATAGCAGATACAATCTCCCCCTCAGCCAATCAAACCAGCCATCTCAACCATCAAAAACTTGAGTAAATCATCCTCAAGCTCCTAACTGAATATGAGGTCCTCTTTATAGCTAGTGTTTCCATTCCATTAAGCCCATGAGCAGCAGCACGGATATTGTAAATAACTGGCGTACTCCAAATATTGTGTACTGGTTCAACTGGAACAACTAAAAGGGTGACTATGTGGCTTGTTACTTCGGACGGTAGGATATTCAAAGCCATCTAGATCAAAAGATCCACTGCAGACTAATAAAACATAAAATATACTTTTCAGATATGAGAAGAATTGGAGAAAAACCAAACCCCTTCAAAGCCAAGATATATCCAGAGTTGGCTTCTCATATTACCGTCTTCCTCTCTATATGTCCATTTATAAAGTGGGGATCAGATATTATAAGATGAAAAGAGAAAAAAAGAAGTAAAATATCTACATGCTACGTACTTGCTTCTTAAACAATTCCATATGTGTCAACTTATATTTTTGAGGAATCTTGCTAAACTCTACTAGTTTTCTAGATGACGGTAAAGCCACAGATCCTGCATGTTTACAATATGTGGGTGGTCTTAATAGGATGTCACAAAACTAAGGAAGCATAAATATAAATTTTATGTCATTATTTTAACAATATACAACATCACGTCAAAAGCTTGGCATTGTATCAGCCAGAGAGTATCATAAATTCTGGAGTTCGATTTTGTAATTATCTTATATTACGGATATGGTAATTACAAAATTGAACTCCAGAATTTGAGATAACCACTTGCTGACACAATGTTAAGCCTTCAAGGAGATGGTGTATATGGTTATAACTACCTGATATCATCTAGGATCTTTTTAATAAATGGAAAGACTAAGGAAGCATAAGTATAAATTTCTAACTCCTATGTCGTCATTTTAACCATATACAATATCTCGTCAAAAGTTTGGCATTGATTCAGGAAAGTGAGTATCTCAAATTCTAGAGTTCGATTTTGTAACTACCTTATATTAGAGATAAGGTAATTACAAAATTGAACTCCAGAATTTCAGATAACCATTTGCTGACACAATGTTAAGCCTTCAAGGAGATGGCGTATATGGTAACTACCCAACATCATCTAAGATTTTTTTTCTAAATAAATGGCAAGACTAAGGAGCATAAGTACACATTTTTAACTCCTATGTCGTCATTTTAACTATATACAACATCTCGTCAAAAATTTGGCATTGAATCAGGAAGTGAGCATCTCAAATTCTGGAGTTCGATTTTGTAATTATCTTATATTAGAGATAAGGTAATTACAAAATTGAACTCCAGAATTTAAGATAACCATTTGCTGATACGATGTTAAGCCTTGAAGGAGATAGCGTATATCGTAACTACCCGATATCATCTAGGATTTATTTTAATAAATGACAAGACTAAGGAAGCATAAGTAAAATATTTATGTCATTATTTAACAATATACAGCATCACGTCAAAAGCTTGACATTGTATTAGCTAGTGAGTATCATAAGTTCTGGAGTTCGATTTTGTAATTACCTTATATTACCGATATGGTAATTACAAAATTGAACTCCAGAATTTAAGATAACCACTTGCTGACACAATGTTAAGCCTTCAAGGAGATGGTGTATATGGTAGCTACCCGATATCATCTAGAATTTTTCTAATAAATAGAAAGACTAAAGAAGCATAAGTACAAATGTTTAACTCCTATATCGTCATTTTAATCATATACAATATCTCGTCAAAAGTTTGGCATTGAATCAGGAAGTGAGTACGTATCTCAAATTCTAGAGTTCGATTTTGTAATTACCTTATATTGGAGATAAGGTAATTACAAAATTGAACTCCAGAATTTAGGATAACCATTTGCTGACACAATGTTAAGCCTTCAGGGAGATCGCGTATATGGTAATTACTATCCGATATCATCTAGGATTTTTTTTAATAAATGGTAAAACTAAGGAAGCATAAGTACAAATTTCTAACCCCTATATCGTCATTGTAACCCAACCCTAACATAGGCTCGAAAAACTAATTACTCGATCCCAATTGGTCTTCTTTCTCATAACTCACAAATACATTATAAGATTTCTTAGATATAGATTAATAGATCTATAATTTTAGTACAAGTGTCATAAAATAGAATAACTGGATTGTTATATATATTGCAATTTTATCAAAAAGTTTCATTCAAATCTATACAAAATAGTTTACGGTAAAAGTACATTGCAAACTATATCTTATCGGAATTGCTTTTTTTCTTCTAAGGTCGTTTTTCTACTACAAGAAATTGCAAAAAAAATAAAATTATGAGGAACGCAAATTAATTATAGATCGCAAATAAGAAAATAAAAGCCATATATATCAATGTGATAGATTTTTACCTATGCAAAGAAAATCATCGCAATGTGGCTTTGAGCTTTACGATTCATGATTGTATGCACCTTTAACAATATTGTAGGATGTAGTAGATATGTCAGTTTTTCTTGATCTCTTCTTCTTTGGGCTACAATTCTCACAGTAGGAGCCAGTTGCCTATGTTGAGGAGTGGTGCCCAAAACTCAAGGCAATTAATTGGATCCAAAAGGTCCAATTGTATAACTCTGAAAACACGACATATATATATATATATATATATATATATATATATATATTACCTTTATGTACAATATTTATCTGGTATAACAAGAATCTATATGCTTATCCCATGGATCATTCCTTAGTTAGACCTTGAATATAGAATATAGGAAGAGAAATAGAGAAAATACGAAAACAAGAAGAACTCCTACTCTGTTGTAGTCCTAGCAGATTTCCATAACAAATGCCTCAAAGCAATGCCTTTATCATCCTTGTGCATATTCTCATATAAATGCATAACTCCGAATATGTGTTCTGCATTAGGAAATACAAACTCCAATAATGCATTAATCAGACCATGTATTGATTATATGCGAGATCAGTCCAATTACAACCAAGTAATCACATTTATGTAAAATACCATTAAATGCCAAAAGGCACAGACAATATCCTTAGATGACTATCAGTATTTGCAGAACGCTTACCAGCTTTGTTGGTCTATTAGTTAGGGAAAATTTTGCAACAAAGTGCTCCATATATAACAATAACAGCATCTAAACCACCAATCGTAATCAGGCTAGCCAAATGGACTGGAAAACATATTAAGTTGTGGATTCCCAACTGAAGTATGTTGGAATGGGAACTGGTTGCCTCTTGCTTTTCCTGTGATGCTAGCATAGCTAGAAAATCATCCATAGATGTCTGAGAATGCATGCAGTTAACCAAATTTTATGGATATTTTATACAGACTGGATATTACTAAGATATCATAGTATGATATTATAAGTTAGTTAAACAAATAGTGAAACCATCTTTACAGAGAATTGTGGATTCCCTCCTGCTACGTTTTCCCGTCTCAAAGAGAATTGCAACCTGAATATCTCCCACCAGTCCTTTATGAAACCTGTCTCTGCATCCAGCACAAAGTAAAATTTGAAAACATCTGAAATTAATTACCAAAATATATTTAGGGAGACCATCTATGATGGAGAATATGTTTTAACCCGTTAGAAATATAAGAATACTCAAGAGCAAAACAATCAAAAATCCCCTTAAACACGAGTTCGACAAATATTATACACCTACAGCATCTTCTTTTCTGAATTTTTTTCAACATTGATGCCTTTAGTTGCTTATGTCATATATAGAACAGTAATTCGGCCACCTTTTCTGGCCAATCAATTCGTAATTTGGGACCTTTAAAACAAAAAGCCTGATTTGAAGGGCTCACAGTCCCAATTGAAAAAACGTCAAGTAATTTCGAGACTCTCTCTCCAAAATGTAAAAAGTTGCAAGTTTTTGTTCATAGATTGGGGATGCCAACACATAATGTAAAAAACAAGTAATTTACATGTAGCCATGCAAGTACCATATAAACATATAAGATTCTGAGTCCAACAGTTAACAATTACTATAATAGCACAAGAAAGCTTACACAATACAGGCTTCGAGCTCTGAATGGGAAAAACTTCTTATATGAAATGTATTCAGCCGCCGCTGCAGATGGTTTCAACCCTAATTTTTTGTGTGAAATGGATAGGGCGCGGTCATATTTTAAGAGATTACTAGCTTGGGCCGTGCAGGGCCGGCTCAACTAAATTTGAGGCCCTAAGCAGACTTGAAAATGAGGCCTTTTTATATAAAAAATATTTTTTATTTAAAACCGTATATATTTTAGATTATTATAAATTAATTACGCACAAAAATTTATATACCATTTTATATGTTGTTTTTTTATTTATTATTAGGTTTATTTGTACATTAATGTAACATTTAAATTAATTAAACATTAGAAAAGTACTATAACATAAAAAGTAGAAATCATATAATTTATAATAATGTAAAACTTGTGAAAAATAAATATTATATATTTTAGATGATAAATTTTATTACATTTATTAAGTACTTAATACACATGCGACTAAAAAATTTAAAATCATTTGATTCATTTAATTCTCACTTTTTAAGTTAATCTTATTTATATTTATTAATATTTCATATTTTTTATATATATATATATATATATATATATATATATATATATTATTTTTTTAAAGTTCACTGGTTCATATTGGTTTTAGATATTTTGTTTTTTTCATATTTACGAACAAAAATTTAAATATTATTATTTCAATATATATACTTTCATAAAATTTTGAGGCCCTTTTCAGGTTGGGGGCCTAAGCGACCCCTTAGATGGCCTTAGTGTTGAGCCGGCCCTGGCCCGTGCCAAGCACATTTTTAAATAATTTTTATGATTTTGTACTTTTTTTATTCTGAATAAAAATTTCGTGTTTAAATTTTTATACAAAAAAGAAAAAATTTAAAAATAAGTTGTAGAACTATGTTTTATATGCGCCTTAAAATGCGTGTCGAGCAGTATGAAAAAACTGTAAATAAATGAGGGGGACAGAGGGAGTATTATTTATTATAATTATATTTTTTTTATTGAATTATATTATTATCCTCTTAATATACTTATATACACTATAGTTATTTAGATATAAAACTTTATATATACATTTGATCTTATCTTGATTTTTGAATTTTTTTTTAAAAAAGTCTCAAAGACATGTTATGATATGTATTTATTTCACAATGATATATTTTATTTTAGTAAAATCAATATGTTGTTTTGATTTTCAAAGAGATTGAAAAAAAATATTGCAATTGACTTTAGGGTATCTTATGTATAGTAAAATTGTAATTTTTTAATTTATAATTATTTTGGAAGTCTAATCGGTAAATTTTCTGTGTGAGGCTAGTTAGAATTATGATATGTATTAATTTAAAAAAGATATTTTATTTTAATAGAATTATTGTGTTATTTATGATTTCCAAAAGAGATAAAAAAATATTTTACAATTGATTTGTCGGGTATTTAATTGTTCATAAAATTTCTTCTTAATTAATTTTATGATTTATAAGAAGTCTAAAACAACACATATTTACATTTTATTAATTTGAAATTTTTAAATGATGTGTGAAATTTTTATCATGCTCCACTGTTTTTTTGTAAAGATGATTATATAGGTACTTGTTTAAGCCCCGGTTGTGCTGACATGAATATGGATAATAAGTATATAAGAAGTCCATATAATTTACATATATATTATCCATACATGTATTTTCTTGAAACAAGTTTTGGTGATCATGGTGTGAATAATCAATGTCTCTTGATCTCAACTCCAGCGTTAACAAGGTCGCAACTTTACTCTTCCTCTCTAACCAACCATGCTCTCTTCTCCTCTTTTGGTCTATAAAAAGATCATTTCTTGATCCATTTTGAAACCATGCATGCTCAATTTCACGTTCATGGGAGCTAGCTTAAAGAGTCTGCTCGAGAACAAGGCATACTAAGAGAATGATAGGCCACAAATAACCAACCAATTTTTTCGTAATTAAGTTTTGGCGGTGCTTATTATAAGAGTGTTTGATCCATGTTTGAAAGCATAAGTACATATGGTAATTTCATTACGTTCACCAAAACTGTAAAATAGTACTCGAGTTTAACATGTGTCAAGATACAAAAGGGATTTGCGCTGGTGATAAATCATACAGCTGTGAAACCTATCCAATTTTAAGTGTTAAAAAGAGAGATCCTAATTTTGAAATATTTATGAAAGATTTCAATTGATAAACCGCCATCCAGAATTGAGAGTGCATAATATGCGAACCTGGGCCATTTGAATTACTTTTCTGCAGATTTAGAAAGAGTATTTGAATGAGAGCATGATTGGATAGCCCACGTAGTTAAGTGTTTATCCTCCGTTGTCTCATGTCCTGGGCTCGACTTTGGCTCATCTCGAGAATATATGGTCGTCCTCACCAGCTTCAGCATGGTTAAGCCCTTGTGTTGCTAATGTATGGTTGTCGACTATTAGTTACCCTCCTCATCAATTGATTGATAGTTTAATTAACTGTGACCAACCTTGGCACATCAGTTTGCACATAGCTTTGACTTGTAGTATAGATTATTAATGTCAGTGCCCCATCTGGTATATTTACAGGTGGGATTATGACAGGAACAAAAAGGTCATGACAATTTTTATTTAAAATGTAGCCGGAAATTTGAATTTGACGAAAAAAATTGGAGGTGAAAAATCAGAGCTAAAAATGGCCGATTGAAGTCAAATTAGGCGGTCAAATTTAAGAAGTCATATTTAACCGGTTATATTTAAGCAGTCACATTTAATTAAATATGACCGAAAATGTTAAATTCCACTAAGCTATCTCTGACCAACAATTTCCGGTCAAATTTAGCTAAATTCGACTACGCGCTGTCAAATTTAATTAAATATGACCGAAAATTGGCGGTCAAATTTACCCGTTTTTGTTGTAGCACGCAATCAAAACTAAAACGGGTTAATGCTCTATTTCATCACTCTACTGGACCAAAATTTTTAGTTGGCCTACCGAGTCAAAAAAGTTTTCAGTCAACTAATTGTACCATTAAAAACTTACAAATAGGCCACTCCGTCAGTCTCCGTTAAGTTTTTAACGGGTTAACGTTCCAATTCATCACCGTAATCGATCAAAACTTTCAGTTAGCCTACCGAGTGAAGGACATTTTACTAGCAATCTGGAAAAAAATGGTTTGTTTTATGAGCTCGCCAACATATACACTGCACCACCAGCAAATGGAGTGTCTAAGGATTGGTTATTGTTGACAACCTGAGCAATCACAGTGAGTCGAACCAACGGAGTATTTGAGGAATATTGTTGAGAGAGTATTTGGAGTATCGAAGAATTTGCAATGTTGTTGGGAATAGTAAACCATAAGTTGATATCATTGAAATTGATCAAAGATTCTTTAAAAAGCCTGGGTTTGGCAGAAGCGAAATTCATGGTCGTAGTCGAAGCAGAATATGTGTGACTTGTGAGAAGCATGGGCGGACCATAGAAGGGGCTAGGGTTGGTGCCAGCCCTGGTAACATTCTCAATTTCTAGCAGATTTGTTACTAACTTCTTTGATTTGGAGAGTTCAGCCTTGGCAGTTCCTTCATGCTAGCCCAGTAAACTTTTTTGATTCACAAAAAAACAAGAATTATCTGCAGTTGAACACATATTTTATTATTGTTGGTGTCAAAAGACTGTAAGTCTTAGTCTGTAACTATAAATCCCTTTGAACTTTTCCTCTTCTGATTTAGGACGTATTTGTTCTCTAATTTTTAATTAAATTATTATATAATTCATTTTACATATATTAATATACACATTTGTTATTAGTTATGAAATTTCTATTTCTAAATAAAGATTCTAAATTGTGTTTTATTTATATTTACTACTTATTAGGTTTTTTCTAATTTTAATTATGATTCTCAAAAACTTGAATTTTTATATGATATCATGTAATTATAATTATCTCCGAATTTTGCAAGTATAAGATTTACTAATTCTTTTCTAAAAAGTATTTAGAATTAATCATAAAATCATGTCATCTTAAATTATCTAGGTTAAATAAATTAATCACACATGGATCATAATATATTTTGTTCTTTATTTGAAGTTTAACTTTTGAATAAAAATCTGGTGTCAAAATTTTAATTCACAAAAAAAAAAAATTGGTCCCAAATAATTAATTTTACTATTTAGACAAAATATCTAAAATTGTGTGTCAAAAATCAATTACCAATTAAAAATTAATTAATAAATAAATTTGAAATTGAATAAATAAAAATAATTTTATAAATATAGATAATCAGAATATATAATAACTACAAATGAAATATGGAAAGTTTTTTTTACAGTTTCTTAAATTAGCACTAGCCAATGGATGATGATCACTGAACAGCCAGCCCGGGTGTGTTTTGATGTCTGGGTCCGCCCCTGGTGAGAAGGAGATAGATGCCTGGTGAGTGCTTGGACATAGAGTAGGTGCTGAACACGGTTCAGATTTCCTGCCGTGACAGCTATGGCACAAGGATTCAGCAGCTGTTCTTCCCATCTTCCTTCTTTGTTATTACCGTTACTGCAGTTACTCCCAAGTCCCAACTATCTTGCCACTTCCTCTTCTGTTGCCACACTTTCTGTTCGCGACCCAAACTTCCTTATTAACCCAAACTAAAACCGAAGAAACTACACAAATCTTCTTTATAGTCTTCGAAATTATCAGAGTTTGAGCCATCATCAGAGTTTGATGACTCATTATCAAACTTTGTGATTAGAGCCTTTCTTTTTGAGTGACTCCTCTTTACAACAACTTCCTTGGGTGCTTTCTCCTTAACCTTCAAGGTGGTTGATTTAAACTTACCACCATGTATCTTGCTCCTTAGCTCTATATCAAGCTCATAAATTTCATCAACAGACATAATCATCGTCAACAAACCTATTTGTTTTAATTTTTTAAACTCAAATAATTTAATTCTTTATAAAATTTCTATCATGTTTCAGAATTCAAATAGATAAGGAGTAATACCAAAATACCGAAATTTGTTTATCATCATATATTTTTTAATTTAATCATTATTATTATACTACTATGAAAGACTTTTATATTGATTATAATTTTGTAATGTAATGATTATTCCACCGACAAAACTATATCACAAAACAAACTATTTCTTTTAATTTTTGAAAATCAAATTATTTGATTTACAAACAAATCTGTACAATTTCCTATCATGTTTTAGAATTCAGATAAATATGAAGTTCATCTTGATATTATTAACATAATTCATATTAATACAAAATTTCATTCATTCACGGCCCTTTACAAGATTACGATAAAAACGAAATGATCGTGGTAATGATGACATGAATAGAAACTCAACTACAATGAAGTTACAACTATCGTCCATTTTGCACTATGTAGTACTCTCAAATAATAAGCAAGTACCCATGTTTTTCACAAAATTTATTGGACACAATAAACAAAACAACAAACTTAGCTTGTATAAACAAAATAACCACATTTCATTTCATTTTGCTAAAGCGCCGCCTGACAAGAAATGGTAACTAGGAAGAACCCTAAATCTCAAAAATTATGTTCACCATCAGCAGAATTGATCGGGGGCAACGATAGCTTACTGGATCTTATCTTTCCCCGTCTCCCTGTCAGATCACTGACCCGATTCAAATCGGTATCAAAACAATGGTGTGCCCTTATCTCCGATGCCCACTTCGGCCGCCGCCACACTGTTGAAAACCCTAGTTCTCGCATCCCCTCTGGACTCTACTTATACAGGCCTGTCTGTTATCGGGATAATACAGTTCATTCAATCTCTGTTGATGAATTAGGGCGTAAAATTCCTTCTTGTTCAGATACAGTTGAAATACCTGATCATGCTCCAATTAAGTTGATGCGGATGGTATAGTCTTGTAATGGATTGTCTTTATTTAGATTCAATGCTCTTTATGCTCTTAATTTCTATTGTGTTCGTAATTTAGTTACAAATCAACTAAAGTTAGTACCTCTGCCCAAATTAAATGCTTAAAATTATAGTCATGTTGCTACTTGTTGTTTGGCGTTTGACCCTTTGGTATCACCCCATTTCAAAGTTATATGTGTGCAAGTGGTTATTTGTCCATCCCGACGCCGACTAGCGTCTAAATTTTTAAAATTCAGTTCAGAAACTGGTCAATGGGTAGATACCAGTGTTTCTGTGGTTGGAACTGGGCTGGAATTTGCCAGGGGTGAGTATTGCAATGGTGCATTTTATTGGATCCGGGTAAACAGGCTATCTTGCTATCGTTTTGATATCGATGCTGAGAAATTGACCCAAATCGCTTTGCCTCCACAGGCTCGTGGTTCACACTTCCGGCATTTTGGAGAATCTTGTGGACACTTGTACCTTGCAGGTGTCCGAGATAATACAGCAAAAATTTTGAATGTGTACGAGCTGAACCTGGTTAATATGAAGTGGAATATCAAGCACTGGGTTCATATTGATCGTCTGATATCTTCATTCCCACAGGTTAATGTGAATGGGGGAAATCAGATGTGTCACTCCACCCAATCGATATTAGGTGTTCTTAGGGGAGAACGGGATGAAGACTCAGCTCTTATTGCAAATGTTTTGGGCACAGTTGTTTCGTATAATTTCAAGAGTAAGAAGGTTGAGGTGCTGCTATCTGAGCTCCAATGGAAGGATGATATTAGGAGTATTTCTGCTGGACCTCCATTTGTTCCTGCATATCCACTGATTGCAAGCCTACATCATTTGTAAGTATATTATTATATATAGTTTAGTGCTTAAAGTTTAGTTACAATATAGTTGTTTCAATGTATAATTAATTTAGCTGTTCTACTAATCTTGATTTGCATTTTATTATTGCGGTTTGTATACTCGAGTTTGTGTTGGGTGTGCATATGGGAATAGACATGTTAATATTCTTCCTTGATGTGTATGGTAATTTTAGGACGTGTAAGGCATTTCTTAACTCTGTATACTGGAAGGACCTAGACAAGGCAATACGCTGTACTGCACAGTTTAATGGAGTCAATCTTCCTTCTTTTAAAAAAACATTTATGTCGTCTTAAAACTGTTCATTCTATCAACAATTCAGTTAATTACAAGACAAGGGCAGCTGAAAAACACCGATGTGCTTAACATCCCCATTGGAACAACTACTACCGATGACAGAAAATTTAGTGACTGAATTATCATGCGATCTGATATATGCACACCTATTTTGTGGTCTCATATCTGGTCCATATATGAAGTAGCTGAATTTGCTACTTGTTTACTAAGTTTACTTATTACCTAATATATCTGTTGATCAGCAATTCAGCATAGTCGATCTGCTAGGTTTATTTGTTAGTAAAGATTCTTCCCTTAATGGTAAACGTGGGATGGTTATTTCTAGCGACTCATTTTACCTTTGTACTTGTGTGGTAAAATATGTTGCCCAATGTTATCTGTTCTGTGAATCAAATCCGAGTTTCTCTTTTCGTATTTTCTGTATTATTGACTATTATTAGTTTTGCTGCTTTTTCACAGGGAATAGAGGATATAAGTTGAAATCCGGTGCTCTCAACTATGTTTCTAAAGAGTAGAAGCAATAGAAAGTAATGGGGATGCTTTCAAGAAAAATGTTCGCCTCTTAGGAAAACATTAGTCTCAACTTCCTTTTGCTGAATATTTGAATGGCCGTTTCTGCAACATTTCCCTCAATGTGGTTTGAAAATTTATATTATTTCTGCATTATATGCAGTGTACCAATAGAGGCTTGAATGTCTTTTTAATGTTCATTTTGGGATGAGTTTAATATTGAAATTTATGTTTAAATAGTCGGATATCATTTTCTCTAATTCCATTTTTGTGTTGTGACCTAAATATTAGGGATTAAAATTCACATTGTGGTTCAGTTATATATATATTCGCCGAAGCTCGGTCGAATTAAAAACTGCAACCCACTAGCTAAGACGAGGACGGAAACTTCGTGGATGTCGTTACATTCAACTGGGAATAGTGGAATATACATCTATAGAATTTAAGTATTTGGCGGAAATTTTACTACCTTTTTAGAAATGATAAGTTCAAATTCGTTTTAAGTAATTTCAACGATAGATGGTAGAAAATAATAAAGGCGACTAATACGGGTAGAATATAATATATTTAAAAACTTTTTGTCACTTCATATAAATGTATATTGTTTCAGTCGTAATGAATACATGAGATAGTAATCCTCTAATTAGAGATAAATACTGACTATATTCTTAAACTAGTAATTATTCGGCCCACTGTTATGAGATCAGCACATCACCTAATTGTGATCGTATAGAAGATGAAACAACTCGATTTTCATTTTAGAAGTCACATTTCTAGCCTGTTGGACTGTCAAGCCAAACTCTAATGATAAATGGAATGGAATAGAATAGACTTAGTGAATATTAAAAAAAATGGAGTGGATATAATTTTGTATGATGAGATTTCACATAACTCATGTAATTTAATTTGACAGAAAAATTCTGACAAAATTAGTTATTTTCGACAATCGAACATGCTATTTTTGAAAGAATCAAAATTAAGGGCGTCGAAATTAGCCATACTATCGGATATAGGTATTTTCGGCAGTTTAATTTCAACAGTTTATTGTCGAAATTAAATCACCCGAACATTTGACTTAAAATTTTAAATTTTGGGCAAAAATTCAAACTAATAGCCAAATTTTTTGAATATTTAAATTTTCTCACTCATCTAAATATTTTCAATAATATATCGTTAAACTCATTACCTTTAACAATAATTTAAATTTTGACTTTTCCCCGCCTTTTTTTCTAAATTTGACAACATTCTCTCAAAAATATTAAACCATATCCTGTCAAAAATGGTCCTTTAGGTTCTACAACTTCTGTCGAAATATTAAACTATATCCCGTAAAATATGGTGCACTAATTTCTACAACATCGGTCAAAAATAATAGCATAAACTAGAAAAAGATAGAAAATTTTACAAAAACCGCTTAATAAACCCAGCAAGCATCCATCACAATTAAGTCGCTTAATTGTGGAATTCAGTCGAAATTATAATTTCGACAGTTTTTCGTCGAATTAATTCCAAACATTTTCACATTTTTCGATGATCAATTTATTTAAATTTGATCAAATGCGGTCAAATTTAACTAAATTCGACTGGAATATACAGTCAGTCATAACTTAGTGAACTTTAGCTTCTCCGATCAAAATTAGCTAAATTTGACCGATTACGTTTGACCGTTTTCTATCACTTCTGACTATTGTTTTCAAATTTTAAATTTTCCTGAAAATTCAAATCTCCCGCCTTTTTTTAATTTAATTTGACCATATCGGTGAATTTTATTTTATTGACTACTTGTGTTTAGGCATATTTATAAATTTAACCACTAATTTTAATTAGTCAATTTTATAATTTCGACTGATATTTGTAGTCAAATTTATAATTTTGACTGATTTCGGGTAGTCAAGTTTATATATTTGACTGTTTTCGTTCAAATATAATAAGTTGAATGCGACCGAAAATAGCCAAATTTATCAAGAATATTACCAAAAAAATTATGCCATGATCCAATTGTATATATATATGCTATCCCATCTCTAACCAAATCAAAATAACCCAATCCAATCTAATCGCAATAACCCTATCAAAATATACTTTAATTTACAATCTGATGTAAACATAAATTAGATAAACGTTTATAAACAAACTTGATTATACACCATTCTAATAAGTGATAGTAAAAGTTTTACGCTGCAAAATTAATCACTACAACAGTTAGAAATTAATTCACGAAGGTTAGGCTAACGACTTACAACATTATATGCACATTTATACTTGTGCATCTTAGTCTTAAAAGTCAAAATGAGTTTCAAAAAGTTAGCCTCAAAAGAGGAGTTCGTCCCTCATAAACCTTGTAGCTATTACAAGGGATATTGCTCTCCTTCTTCGTCTAGGTCTTCATCATCACCATGGTATCTCGAGATGTCGCGATCCATTCAAGCTATTTCAATACTAGTACCCTGTAATTGAATAAATTATATTATCTTCATAAATTCAAAGAGAAATAGCATTTTAAAAATAATTTTTCACTACAAATACAGAAAACCAAAGTGCTTAAATCTTCACGCAATCAAAACTAAAACTGAAGAACCCACACACATCTTCTTCAAAATCTGTGAAATTATCAGAGTTTGAGTCATCATCGGAGTTTGATGACTCATTATCAAACTTTGTGATTAGAGCCTCTCTTTTTGAGTGACTCCTTTATACAACAACTTCCTTGGGTGCTTTCTCCTCAACCTTCAAGGCGATTGATTTAAACTTACTATCATGTATCTTGTTCCTTTGCTCTATCTCAAGCTCATGAGTTTTGAGTATTTCATATATTTCATCTGAAGACATATCATCAAGTTCATAATTGTGTCGGATGATGGTGGCTATTAGATCCTACTTGTCACGCAATGCTAACAGGAACTTGCGGTTGGAGTCTTCCAAATCATCCTACTTGTCAAAGTGTATGGTCATCCTCTTTTTCTTTATTACTCTCGCATCTCACTTCTAGAACATCCTAGATTTCTTTGGCAGTTTTGCAACCTATCACTCTGTAGTGTAGTCCTTCTTCTCCTTGGGGATCATTCTCGGTTTGCTCTTCTCCAATTTAAAGAGAAAGCATAGTTAGCTTATGAGGTCTATCATTTATACTGTCGAGGTATTATCGGTCAGTAGCTTCTAGAAACATAGGAATCGTCAACAAAACATAGGAATCGCCTCTATGGGATGTCTTCTTGAGCTTTTATGGTAAGGACACTCGCAGAAATTTCATCTCGAATCTTTACTATGCTTTGGATCAAGCTGGAATTGTGACCTTCAGAGATGATCCTGCACTTCCAAAGGGTGAGAAAATCTAGTCAGGATTGTGTCATGCAATCAGAACTTCGAAGATGTTTGTTGTTGTTATCTCGGAGAATTATGCTCGTTCTTCATGGTGCCTTGATGAGCTTGTAGAGATCCTTAGCTCCAAGAGAAAAAGGAATCAGGTTGTTCCTGTGTTTTACTATGTTAATCCATCCGATCTACGACACCACAAGGGGAGTTTTGGTGTAGCTCTTGAAAAGCATAAGAAGCGTCACTCGGCTAATAGGATTGAGAAATGGAAATTGGCGCTTGCTGAAATCGCGGATCTATCAGGATACCATTTGGAAGACGCTGAAGAGTAAGTCCCACTGCGATATACTCCCTCCGTCCATTGAGTTGTATAGATACTTTATAAAAATGTAGTTTCACAAATTATTTATAATTAGAAACAAAAAATTTAAAAGATTAATCATAAAACTATATTTTGAAAAATCCTGTATAGAAATGAGTGAGACGAATATAGTATTCTTTATCTAAAAATATACCATTTGTTTTTACCTGATTTGATTACATTCTCTGTAATCACTTGGCATATTCACCAGTTAATGGACCTCTGCTTTAACACTTTATGTACTATTTATGTATGCTAAGATTTACAGTTTTGTGTTTTCTATTAAGATGAATGGGAGTGAAGCGGATATCATTCGAAATATTGTTGAGAATGTTTTGCCACAAGCATCGCGAAAGGTACTACACCTCGATACTTGTCTATTTGGGATAGATCTTGCCGTTGAAGAGATCTATCAACAACTAAGCATGGAGTCAAATGATGTTCGTGCCCTTGGAATATGTGGGCTGGGTGGAGTTGGGAAAACTACAGCAGCCAAGGCTTTCTATAACAAATACTCCCACAAATTTGATGTAAGTTGTTTTCTGGAAAATGTAAAACAAAATTCACAAGGCGGTAGTCCTCTATTTCATTTACTTCAGCAGCTCTTGACAGAGCTTCTCAGAGCCAAGGATTCTAAGGTCCGTGACGTTGAAAGTGCACTAAGAAAATTGAGGGAAATTCTTAGTTCTAAGAAAGCCCTCGTTGTTCTCGATGATTTGGATCAGTCAAGCTATTCTGAATTTCTAGTAAGGATTTGCAAGCTGTTCTCAGATGGCAGCAGAATGATAATTACAGCAAGAGATTTAAACTTGCCAAATCAACTGAAAGTAGAACTGTCAAAAGTAAATACATATATGGTGAGGCATCTGAATGAAATCAATTCACTGGAGCTCTTTAGCTATCATGCCTTTAAAAAATCAAAGCCTCCAGGAAAATACTTAGCTTTGTCTGAAAGTTTTGTTACTTATGCGGGAGGCCTTCCATTAGCTCTAAAGATGCTGGGTTCATCTTTATGCGGTAGGACAAATATGTCATTCTGGAAAGCTAAATTTCAAAAACTTGAAAAAATGCCAATGAATGATATCCAAAAAATCCTACAAATGAGTTATGATGAATTAGAAGATGACACGGAGAAGGCTATTTTCCTTGATATTGTATTCTTCTTCGTGGGAAAGAACATAGATGAGGCTGTTGATGTATTCAAATCCTGTGATTTGTTTCCGGAGGCTGGGATACCAATTCTAATCGAAAGGTGTCTACTAACCATTGATCGGAATAATAGATTTCAGATGCATAATCTCATACAGGACATGGGAAGGAACATTATTTTTGAAGAATCCAAACATGGTCCATGCCGGCGCTTGTACCTGAATCAAGAAGAAGCATGTCAGGCTTTGCCAAATCTTGGGGTAAACAAACAGCTAAATATTTTTTTCCTCATTATGAGAAATCATACATGCTTCTATTTCATTACATAGTTTCTGAGTACACATTTTTACTTATTCTATTATCTATTACTGAACATTTCAGGAGATGGATAAGATCGAAGGTCTCATTATCGACCTAACAATGTCAACTAACAAATACTGCAATGCTGAGATATTTGAAAGGTTGCCAAACTTAAGGTTATTAAAATTAGTTGATGTCCATGGTATCAAAGGAAATTTCAAAACTTCATTTCGTGAGTTAAGGTGCATTAGTTGGCATGGTTGTCCTTGGATGCATTTACCTTCTGCTATTCACCTACAAAAACTTGTTTTCCTGGACATGCCATTTAGCAGATTTGAAACATTGTGGAAGATTGCCGAGGTATGAAATCAAATATCTTAACTAATTCTCTCCTCGTTATATATATTAGATAAATACCGAGAATCACAGAATAGTGGGTATCATGCGAACCACACAGTGTGATGATCATAAGAAGAAAAAGTTCATTTGAATTACAGTTACCTTCTTGACCATTAAAAATTACAGTTACCTTCTTTGCATCATTTGAATTTGGATGGGTGCATACATTTGAAAGAATTGCCGGAGTCAATTGGACACTTGACCAAACTAGACCATTTGAATGTGAATGATTGTGTGACTCTAAAACGATTGCCCAAACCCATCACACAATTGGCTACTCTGAGTTTCTTGGATATGAGTGGTTGCCGAAATCTGAAACTATTGCCGCAGCAATTGGGCGATATGAAAGGCTTACAGAGGCTTGATGCAAGTTGTACAGCAATTGAGCAACTGCCAGATTCAATTGCTCACTTGAAGAAATTAGTTCATTTGGATTTGAGCGGGTGTGAGAAGCTTAGGAAGTTACCTGAGCAATTTGGGAACATGGAAGCATATGGAAGTGGACTCGAACAACTGCCAGACTCGTTTTCAGACCTGCTTAATTTGGTCTCTCTGCATCTGTTTAACTGTTCACAGCTGAAGAGATTGCCTGAGCAGTTGGGGAAGATGCAGTGCCTGAGCAGTTGGGGAAGATGCATCTCATACATCAATTAAAGAATTACCGGATTCTATTGGATCACTGCCTAGGATAGAAATGTTGGATTTCGATAACTGCGAGAAGCTTGCATGTGTCCCAAATAGCATCGGCAATCTTAAATCACTTACAAGTTTACATCTTGTTCGTGAGGACATAATAAAAATTGAGTTGATCGAGGCCGTAACTGATATGAAGTTGGAGGCCCTGCATCTGAGTTGTAATATAAGAGTTTGTTTGCCCATGATTCTAAGCTTCTCATCTCTGATAGATTTAACACTCTATGATGAGTGCGGGAGTCCCTCTCCAACAAAACCCTTTAGTTTCTTTCAGCTTTTCAACCTTGAAAGACTTTGTTTATTCAACTGTACAAGTCATGGGTCCTCCTTTCCCGAACTACCACTCAATTTAAAAGAGTTGGCCCTAGATAAGCAGGCTTCACTAGAACAACTACCTGATTTGTCCTACCCAGTGTTATTGAAAGCATTAAGCGCATCGAGGCGCAAAACTCTCTGGAGCCTAGGCGCAAAGCGCAAAAGCGAGGCGCGTGCTTCTTTGAAGCTAGGCGCATGTTTTACAATTTTTTTTATTTATTATTTAGGATATATGTATATAGGTTTATAACATAATTTATACTTCATAATATATTAAATCACACTTTAAGCCAAAAATAACTTAATGTATCCTTTATAATATATTAAATAATACTTTAAGAGGGAAAAACAATCCTAAAATTAAATATTAAAATTCAAAATTTATGTTTCATAGGCAGAATTCCAGGCTAGTACTTTTTATTTGGGCCTAAAATTCTTTTTTTTGTTATGGGTTAGGACTTTTGGGCCTTAAAAGTGACCCAAAATTCCTTTTTTTTATGGGTTAGTACTTTTGGGCCTTAGAAGTGGCCCAATAACATTAAATATCTTATTATGCGCTTAGCTTCGCTAAAGCGCGCTTTTCTGCCGCTTTGTGCTTAAGCGCGCTTTGTGCTTCAAGGCTAAAAGCGTGCGCTTCATTGAAGTTGCTTCGCCTCGACATATATGAGGCGCTAAGGGTGCGCTTTGCTTCGCTTTGCGCCTAGGCGCGCTTTTCACAACACTGGTCCTACCTCAAACACTTGAAGATTATGATCATAATCAGATGCTGCAGCCTCTTCAATCTCTCCAGAAACTTCCACCTCATCTTGAATTCCTTAGAGTTAGTGCATGTACAAGCCTACAAGGCTTTCCAGATCTGTCAACGTTGAGAGATTTGGAAACACTTGATGTTTATCGCAACGGCAGCACATTAAAAGTCAATATAAAGGAGAGTCACCTGCAGGTTGGTGTTGGTCTCTCTTTCCCAGTGATACACATTCACGTTTATTTACATCTATTTACATTTCTCTTGTATATTACAGATAAGAGGAGACTCGTGGTCTACCTTTGGAGCTATTCTACAAAACAGGGAGATTGCAGAATGGTTCAGCTATAAAAACAGCGGATGCACACTATCTTTTGATGTTCCACCAAACACGGGAGATAACTTTCTGGGACTTGCGTTCTGGGTTGTTTATAATTACATCAACAGGGGACATTCATATCTTCAGTTTGATATCACAAATATAACTGAGGGTGTGACAAATCATTATAGTCATGGGACAGATGCGCTTCATAATTTATATAATGTAGGTCAACTTTTATCTGTCATAGAATGCATGGGGGAAGATGAAATTTCAATGAGGAGCGGGGACAAAATTACGGTTTCTTTTGGAGCGCCTTTTCAACAAGAAGTGATGATGTGCGGGGTTCACATGATACTAAAACCGTCTTCCACAAGCTCTGTTCCCTTTTAATACTCCTTTCGTCCCACCTAAAGTTTACACATTTGGGTTATATAAAATTTTATTATATTTGATAAGTTTTGAAATGTAAATAACTGAATGAGAAAAAGTGTAAAGAAATAATTAGGACAAAGAGAGTATATTGTTTCTGTAAATGCTAGGCTTGTTTTAATTCTGAAATTGTAGCTTGGATATACATGTTATTTTCTACAAAATATAATATATCCATTTTCTACAAAGAGAGTATATTGTTCCTGAGATGTTGCTGTGATAGAAGTCACTGAACCTATATATAATGGACCAAATGCTAATGAATTAACAAGAAACAACATAAACTCCATGGTCCCATGCAGCATCTGAGATGTGATGGCAGTGACAACCGAACTTTAACAGAGACACTTGAGAATAGACGTGCTTCTCAGGGAGCAGTTTCCACAACATTGTCACTTCTTGAGTTCTTGTAGTTAATATACTCATTATTTTAAAACCTTGTTGCTTATATTGGCTTCCACCTTGTTATGGATGTTTGTATAATTTAAGCCTTTTGCTTGTGTACAAATGTTTGTGAGGATGTTATTTAATGAAATTATGGTATTGCGGATTGATTAATTAACTATGATATTGCGGATTGATTCATTTGTTAGATTGTTTCTAAATGTTTGTTATTAGTAAAAGGTATTGAAGAGGATTGGATGTGTGGACTAGTTTTGGACCTATTTTGAATGCTATAAATGGCAGGAATACAAAAAATAAAACAGAGTTTTGCAATAGATAAATTTAAACTTACGACGGAAATACATGTTGTAAGTTTAAGTTTTTTCCAGAACTTGCGACGGACGTTCATAAAAGACTTCGTCGGTAGTTACTTTACGACGGAAATTTCCGTCATAAATTGAAAATCTACGACGGATTTAAGCGTCGTAAGTTTAGTTATTACTTTAATGAAATTGTGGGTCCCACCAGGCCGAACTTACGACGCTGGGCTATACTTACTTGAGCAAAAACGACGTAAATATTCCGTCGTAAATTTTGAACTTACGACAAATATTAGGCTTAATTTCCATCGTAAATAGCCTTATGTTGTAGTGTATAAGAAGCATCATTTATCATCCAAATTTTTAATGTGGCAATTGATGTGGAAGATTTTAATTGGGGTGGTTAATGTGAATATAGTGGGATCATTCCAACTAAAACCCACCACATATCATTATGTACACAATTATGTACACCAAACATTTTTCTTTTTATTATGTGTTGTGTGCTTAAGTATAAGAATGGGAGAAATGAGTCTTATTTTTGGCATTGTAATGCTCGTTTCTATGTTGGTGGTGTCTCATTGTCGTGATTTCTTGTGTTGCTTTCTTATATGGAGCTTCAACACATCACCGGAAGTTTGCATAACTTGTCATCGTTTTTTTCCAAAAAGGGCTCGTTTTTTGAACTAGTAATTATTCGGTTGATTGTTATATATGAGATCAGCACATCACCTAAATAGTGATTGTATAGAAGATGAAACACCTCAGTTCTCATCTTAGAAGTCACATTTCTAGCCTGTTGGACTGTCAAGCCAAAACTAATGGCAAATAGAATGGAATGGAATCGAACGAGTGAATATTAAAAAAAAAAAGTGGATATACATTTTTTGTATAATGAGATTTCACATATAACTCGTGTAATTTCGGCCGAATATTTTTGACGAAATTAGTTATTTTTGATAGTATTATGTTGAACATGCTATTTTGGGCCGTTTTCGATCATTTTTTGCTATCGTTTTCAAAGTTTAAATTTTCATGAAAATTCAAATCTCCCACCTTTTTTAATTTAATTCGAGCATATCGGTCAAATTTTTCTTACTATTTGTGTTTAGTCATATTTATAAATTTGACCACTTGTTTTAGTTAGTCAATTTTATAATTGTGACTGATATTTGTAGTCAAATTATAAATTTGACTAATGTTGGGCAGTCAAATTTATAAATTTGACCGTTTTCGTCAAATATAATAAGTTAAATGCAACTGAAAGTAGTCAAATTTATTAAAAATATTACCAAAAAGATGCCATGATCTTGCTGTATATATATGCTACTATCCCGCCTGTAACCAAATCAAAATAATCTAATCCAATCCAATCGCAATAACCCAATCAAACTATACTATAATTTGCAATCTGATGTAAACACAAATTAGATAAACATTAAACAAACTTGATTATACACCTTCGAAATAAGTGATGGTAAAAGTATTACGCTGCTAAATTAGATAAAAATTAAACAATCTTGATTAGACACCATTCAAATAAGTGATAGTAAAAGTTTTACGCTGCAAAATTAATTACTACAACAATTAGAAATTCATTCACCAAGGTTGGGATAACAACTTACATCATTATATACACATTTATACTTCTGCATCTTAGTCTTAAAAGTCGTAGGGAGTTTCAAAAAGTTAGTCTTAAAAGATGAGTTGGTCCCTTATAAATCTTGTATCTATTGCAAGGGATATTGCTCTCCTTCTTCGTCTACGTCATCATCATCATGGTTTCTTAAGATGTCGTCATTCATGGGAGCTTTTTTAATACTAGTACCCTGCAATTGAATAAATAATACTATCTTCATAAATACAAAGAGAAATAGCATTTTAATAATAAATTCTCACTGCAAATACAAGAAAACTAAAGTGCTTAAATCTTCACGCAATCAAAACTAAAACCGAAGAAACTACACAAATCTTCTTCACAGTCTTCGAAATTATCAAAGTTTGAGTCATCATCAGAGTTTGATGACTCATTATTAGACTTTGTGATTAGAGCCTTTTTTTTTGAGTGACTCCTCTTTACAACAACTTCCTTGGGTGCTTTCTCCTTAACCTTCAAGGTGATTGATTTAAACTTAGCACAATGTATCTTGCTCCTTTACTCTATCTCAAGCTCATGAGTTTTGAGTATTTCATAATTTTCATCAACAGGCATAGTCATGGTCAACAAAACTATTTGTTTTACTTTTCTAAATTCAAATAATTTAATTCATGAAATAGCTTTATAAAATTTCTATCATATTTCAGAAATCAAATAAATAAGGAGTAATACCGAAATTTGTTTCTCATCATATATTTTTAATTTAATCATTATTATTATACTACTATAAAAGACTTTTATATTGATTACAATTTTGTAATGTAATGATTATTCCACCAACAAAACTATATCACAAAATAAACTATATATTTCTTTTAATTTTTAAAAATCAAATTATTTGATTTACAAACAACTCTATATAATTTTCTATCATGTTTTAGAATTCAGATAAATATAGAGTTCATATTGATATTATTAACCTAATTTGTATTAATACAAAATTTCATTCATTCATTGACATTTACAAGATTACAATAAAAACGAAATGATGGTGGTAACACTGACATGAATAGGAACTCAACTACAATGAAGTTACAACAATTGTCCATTCTGCAGTATGTAGTAAAAGGACCAAAACACAAGATAATGTCTAAGAAAATTGATAATAAATTAGTTGTGAATTAAATTTATTTAACTCCGTTAGATTTCTTTATTAATTTATCAAACAATTGTTGAAACGACTACAATACCGCTATTAGAATAAGAAAAACTCCAAATAGTGTTATATATTATGTTTACCTATTATTAAGAATTAAAAATTTTAAATTTATTAAAGATTTAAAATCCCACAAATCAACTTATACGTGTGATAATTATAATAAAATATAAATATTTAAAAGTTATTTAAACCTCGCGTAATAAATTGTACCAGTAAATCTCAAATAATACACAATTAAGTCCCCATGTTTTTCACAAAATTTATTGGACACAATAAACAAAACAACAAACTTAGCTATATAAAACAAAACAACCACATATTTATTTCATTTCATTTTACTAAAGCCGCCTGACAAGAAATGGTAACTAGAAAGAACCCTAAATCTCAAAATTATGTTCACCATCAGCAGAATTGATCGGAGGCAACGATAGCTTACTGGATCTTATCTTTCCCCGTCTACCTGTCAGATCACTGACCCGATTCAAATCGGTATCAAAACAATGGTGTGCCCTTATCTCCGATGCCCAGTTCGGCCGCCGCCACACTGTTGAAACCCTAGTTCTCGCATCCCCTCTGGACTCTACTTATACAGGCCTGTCTGTTATCGGGATAATACAGTTCTTTCAATCTCTGTCGATGAATTAGGAGGTAAAATTCCTTCTTTTCAGATCCAGTTGAATACCTGATCATGCTCCAATCAAGATGCCCCCAGAAAAAAATATTGTGTTCGTATTTAGTTACGAATCAACTAAGGTTAGTACCTGTGCCCAAATTAAATGCTGAAAATTATGGTTATTTTGCTAATTGTTGTTTGGCGTTTGACCCTTTGGTATCACCCCATTTCAAAGTTATATGTGTGCAAGTGTTTGTTTGTCATCCCGACGCCGACTAGTGTCCTAAAATTTTAAAATTCAGTTCAGAACTGGTCAATGGGTAGATACCAGTGTTTTCTTTGGTTGGAACTGGGATGGAATTTGCCAGGGGTGAGTATTGCAATGGTGCAGTTTATTTGATCCGGGGTAACAGGCTATCTTGCTATCGTTTTGATATCGATGCTGAGAAATTGACCCAATCGCTCTGCCTCCACAGGCTCGTGGTTCACACTTCCGGCATTTTGGAGAATCTTGTGGACACTTGTACCTTGCAGGTGTCCGAGATAATACACCAAAAATTTTGAATGTGTACGAGCTGAACCTGGTTAATATGAAGTGGAATATCAAGCACTGGGTCATATTGATCGTCTGATATCTTCATTCCCACAGGTAATGTGAATGGGGGAAATCAGATGTGTCACTCCTGTTAAAAATCAAAACCCGTTTTAAGTTAATTTAATATGTAATAGTACAAAGGTGACAAGCTGGTGACAAGCAGGTGATAAGGTGGTGATGCAGCAGCTTGGTGAATTGTGGTGTTGTCAACATGCTGCTAGCTAGTCAGACATGTATTAATGAAACCGTGTAGATTATGAAGAGTGCTGCTGTCCAATTTGAATACCAGGAATTAAGGGGGCCGTAGTTTGTTTATTTCCTACGTACATGCATGGTCAAGAGTTCACAAGAGATGCAAAGAAGTGTCCTAAACGTAGCCTCCTACACACAACAGCTGGTATAAGTAAAAAGACAAACACTGATCCCATGAAATAAGGTGGCTACGCGTATATCTGTTGATCAGCAATTCAGCATAGTCGATCTGCTCGGTTTCTTTGTTCGTCAACGATTCTTCCTTACTGGTAAACGTGGCTGGTTATTTCCTAGCGCTCATTTTACCTTTGTACTGTGTGCGTAAAAATATGTTGCCCAATGTTATTGTTCGTGAATCAAATCCCTACGTTTTCTCTTTTCGTATTTTCTGTATTATTGACTATTATAGGTTTTGCTGCTTTTCACATGGAATAGAGGATATAAGTTGCAATCGTGCTCCAACTATGTTTCTAAAGAGTAGAAGCAATAGAAGTCATGGGGATGCTTTCAAGAAAACTGTTCGCCTCTTAGGAAAACCCTTGTCTCAACTTCCGTTTGCTGACTATTTGGAATGGCCGTTTCTGCAAACATTCCTCAATGTGGTTGAACTTTCTTTATTTCTGCCCTTATCTGCCAGTGTACCAATAGAGGCTTGAATGTCTTTTTAATGTTCATTTTGGGATGAGTTAAGATTGAAATTTCTGTGTTTAAATCGTGGATGGATCTCATTTTCTCTACTTCCATTTTGTGTTGTACCCTCCCTCCTTCGGGGATTAAAAATTCCCCTTGTGGTTCAGTTATATATATATTGCCGAAAAGCTCGTCGAATTAAAACTGCAACCCACTAGCTACGACGAGGACGCGAAACTTCGTGATGTCGTTACATCAACTGGGACTAGGGAACTATACCTCTATAAATTTAATATTTGGCGGAATTTTACTACCTTTTTTTAGAAATGATAAGTTCAAATTCGTTTTAAGTAAATCAACGATAGATGGTAGAAAAAATAAAGGCGGACTAATACGGGTAAAGATAATTATTTAAAACTTTTTGTCACTTCATATAATGTTATTGTTTCAGTCGTATAATGAATACATGAGATAGTAATCCCTCTCATTTAGAGTACATACTGCCTATCTTCTAAACTAGTAATTATTCGGCCCACTGTTATGAGATCAGCACATCACCTAATTGTTTGGATAGTATAGAAGATGAAACCACTCGATTTCATTTTAGAAGTCACATTTCTAGCATGTTGGACTGTCAAAAGCCCAACTTCAGTGATAAATGGAATGGAATAGAATAGACTAGTGATATTAAAAAAACTGGAGTGGATATAATTTTGTATGATGAGATTTCACATAACTCATGTAATTTAATTTGACAGACAAAATTCTGACAAAAATTAAGTATTTTCGACAATCGAACATGCTATTTTGAAAGAATCAAAATTAAGGGGCGTCGAAATTAGCCAACTATCACGGATATATGTATTCGGGCAGTTTTTAATTTCAAATGTTATTGTCGAAATAAATCACCCGAACATTTGACTTAAAATGTCAAATTTTGGGCAAAATTCAAACTAATAGCCAAATTTTGATATGAAATTTTCCACCATCGAAATAGTTTTCAAAATAGCGTAAAAGCATTACCTTTAACAATAATTGTAAATTTTGACTTTCCTTCCGCCTTTTTTCTAAATTGACACCCTTCTCTCAAAAATATTAAACCATATATCCTGTCAAAAATGGTCCTTTAGGTTCTACAACTTCTGTCGAAATATTAAACTCATATCCCGTGAAATATGTGCATGGTGCTCAAATTTCTCACAACATCGGTCAAAATAATAGCATAAACTAGAAAAAGAAGAAAATTTTACAAAAAAAAACCGCTTAATAAACCCAGCAAGCATCCATCACAATTAAGTCGCTTAATTGTGGAATTCAGTCGAAATTATAATTTCGCAGTTTTTCGTCGAATTAATTCCAACATTTTCACATTTTTCGATGATAATTTTTTAATTTGATCAATGCGGTCAAATTTAACTAAATTCGACTGGAATATACACGTCAGTCATAACTTAGTGAACTTTAGCTTCTCCGATCAAAATTAGCTAAATTTGACCGATTCCGTTTGACCTTTTCTATCACTTCTGACATTGTTTTCAATTTTAAATTTTCCTGAAAATTCAAATCTCCCGCCTTTTTTTAATTTATTTGACCATATCGGTGAATTTTATTTATTGACTACTTGTGTTTAGGCATATTTATAAATTTAACCTAATTTTAATAGTCAATTTTATAATTTCGACTGATATTTGTAGTCAAATTTATAATTTTGACTGATTTCGGGGTAGTCAAGTTTATATATTTGACTGTTTTCGTTCAAATTAAATAAGTGAATGCGACGAAAATAGCAAATTTATCAAGAATATTAAAAAAAAATTATGCCAGGATCCAATTGGTATAGATATGCTATCCCATCTCTAACCAAATCACAAATAACCCAATCCAATCTAATCGCAATAACCCTATCAAAATATACTTTAATTTACAATCTGATGTAAACATAAATTAGATAAACGTTTTATAAAACAAACTTGATTATACACCTTCTATAAGTGATAGTAAAAGTTTTACGCTGCAAATTAATCACTACAACAGTTAGAAATTAATTCACGAAGGTTAGGCTAACGACTTACAACATTATATGCCATTTATACTTGTGCAATCTAGTCTTAAAAGTCAAAATGAGTTTCAAAAAGTTAGCCTCAAAAGAGGAGTTCGTCCCTCATAAACTTGTAGCTATTACAAGGGATATTGCTCTCCTTCTTCGTCTAGGTCTTCATCATCACCATGGTATCTCGATGTCGCGATCCATTCAGCTATTTCAATACTAGTACCCTGTAATTGGAATAAATATATTATCTTCATTGAAATTCAAAGAGAAATAGCATTTTAAAAATAATTTTTCACTACAAATACAGAAAACCAAAGTGCTTAAATCTTCACGCAATCAAAAAAAACTGAAGACCCCACTCACATCTTCTTCAAAATCTGTGAAATGTGAATTATCAGAGTTTGAGTCAATCTCGGAGTTTGATGACTCATTATCAAACTTTGTGATTAGAGCTCTCTTTTTGAGGACTCCTTTATACAACACTTCCTTGGGTGTGCTTTCTCCTCAACCTTCAAGGCGATTGATTTAACTACTATCATGTATCTTGTTCCTTTGCTCTAATCTCAAGCTCATGAGTTTTGAGTATTTCATATATTTCATCTTGAAGACATATCATCAAGTTCATAATTGTGTGTCGGATGATGGTGGCTATTAGATCCTACTTGTTCACGCAATGCTAACAGGAACTTTGCGGTTGGAGTCTTCAAATCATCCTACTTGTCAAAGTGTATGGTCATCCGCTTTTTCTTTATTATACTCCGCTCTCACTTCTAGAACATCCTAGTTTTCTTTGGCAGTTTTGCAACCTATCACTCTGTAGTGTAGTCCTTCTTCTCCTTGGGGATCATTCTCTTGGTTTGCTCTTCTCCAATTTAAAGAGAGAAAGCTAGTTAGCTTTATGAGGTCTATCATTTTATACTGTCAGGTATTATCGTCAGTAGCTTCTAGAAACATAGGAATCGTCAACAAAACATAGGAATCGGCCTCTATGGGATGTCCTTCTTGAGCTTTTATGGTAAGGACACTCGCAGAACAGAAATTCATCTCGAATCTTTACTATGCTTTGGATCAAGCGGATTGTGACCTTCAGAGATGATCCTCACTTCCAAAGGGTGAGAAAATCTAGTCAGGATTGTGTCATGCAATCAGAAACTTCGAAGGTTTGTTGTTGTTATCTCGGAGAATTATGCTCGTTCTTCATGGTGCCTTGATGAGCTGTCGAGATCCTTAGCTCCAAGGAAAAAGGAATCGGTTGTTCCTGTGTTTTACTCATGTTAATCCATCGATCTACGACACCACAAGGGGAGTGTTTTGGTGTAGCTCTTGACAAGCATAAAAGAGCGTCACTCGGCTAATAGGATTGAGAATGGAATTGGCGCTTGCTGTGAAAATCGCGGATATGATCAGGATACCATTTGGAAGACCGCTGAAGAGTAAGTCCCACTGCGATATACTCCTCCGTCCATTGAGTTGTATAGTACTTTATAAAAATGTAGTTTCACAATTATTTATAATTAGAAAAAAAATTTAACAGATTAATCATAAAACTATATTTTGAAAAATCCTGTATAGAATGGTGAGACGAATATAGTATTCTTTAATCTAAAAATATACCAGTTGTTTTTACCTGATTTGGTGTTCCTTCTCTGTAATCACTTGCATTCACCTGTAATGGACCTCTGCTTTACACACTTTATGTACTATTTATGTATGCTAGATTTACAGTTTGTGTTTTCTCTTAAGATGAATGGGAGTGAAGCGGTTCATTTTCGAATATGTTGAGATGTTTTGCCACAAGCATAGCGAAAGGTACTACACCTCGATACTTGTCTTTGGTGATCTTCCGTTGAAGAGATCTATCAACAACTAAGCATGGAGTCAAATGATGTTCGTGCCCTTGGAATAGTGGGCTGGGTGGAGTTGGGAAGAAACTACAGCAGCCAAGGCTTTCTCTCAACGCTCTCCCCCCTTTGTGTAAGTTGTTTTCTGGAAAATGTAAAACAAAATTCACAAGGCGGTAGTCCTCTATTCATTTACTTCAGCAGCTCTCTTGACAGAGCTTTCAGAGCCAAGGATTCTAAGGTTCCGTGACGTTGAAGTGCACTAAGAAATTGAGGGAATTGCTTAGTTCTAAGAAAAGCCCTCGTTGTTCTCGATGATTTGGATCAGTCAAGCTATTCTGAATTTCTCAGTAAGGATTTGCAAGCTGTTCTCAGATGCGCAGAATGATAATTACAGCAAGAGATTTAAACTTGCCAAATAAACTGAAAGTAGAACTGTCAAAAGTAATACATATATGGTGAGGCATCTGAATGAATCAATTCACTGGAGCTCTTTAGCTATCATGCCTTAAAAAATCAAAGCCTCCAGGAAAATACTTAGCTTTGTCTGAAAGTTTTGTTACATTATGCGGAGGCCTTCCATTAGCTCTAAAGATGCTGGTTTCATCTTTATGCGGTAGACAAATATGTTCATTCTGGAAAGCTAAATTTCAAAACTTGAAAAAATTGCCAATGAATGATATCCAAAAAATCCTAAAAATGAGTTATGATGATTAGACGAAGAAGACACGGCGCGAGAAGGCTATTTTCCTTGATATTGTATTCTTCTTCGTGGGAAGAAACATAGATGAGGCTGTTGATGTATTCAAATCCTGTGATTTGTTTCCGGAGGCTGGGTAAACCAATTCTAATCGAAAGGTGTCTACTAACCATTGATGGATATAGATTTCAGATGCATAATCTCATACAGGACATGGGAAGGACATTATTTTTGAAGAATCCAAACATGTCCATGCCGGCGCTTGTACCTGAATCAAGAAGAAGCATGTCAGGCTTTGCAAATCTTGGGGTAAACAAACAGCTAAATATTTTTTTCCTCATTATGAGAAATCATACATGCTTCTATTGTCATTACATAGTTTCTGACGTAACACATTTTACTATTCTATTATCTATTACTGAACATTTCAGGAGAGGATAAGATCGAAGGTCTCATTATCGACTAACAATGTCAATAACAAATACTGCATGCTGAGATATTGAAAGGTTGCCCAAACTTAAGGTTATTGAAATTAGTTGATGTCCATGGTATCAAAGGAAATTTCCAAAACTTCATTTCGTGAGTTAAGGTGCATTAGTTGGCATGGTTGTCCTTGGATGACATTTACCTTCTGCTATTCACTACAAAAACTTTTTCCTGGACATGCCTTTAGCAGATTTGAAACATTGTGGGAAGATTGCCGAGGTATGAAATCAAATATCTTACTAATTCTCTCCTCGTATATATATTAGTATAAATACCGAGAATCACAGAATAGTGGGTATCATGCGAACCACACCAGTGTGATGATCTAAGAAAAAGTTCTTTGAATTACAGTTACCTTCTTGACCATTAAAAATTACAGTTACTTCTTTGCATCATTTGAATTTGGATGGTGAATACATTTGAAAGAATTCGCCGGAGTCAATTGGACACTTGACCAAAATAGACATTTGAATGTGAATGATTGTGTGACTCTAAAACGATTGCCCCCCATCACACAATTGGCTACTCTGAGTTTTCTTGGATATGAGTGGTTGCGAAATCTGAAACTATGCCGCAGCATTGGGCGATATGAAAGGCTTACGAGGGCTTGATGCGAAGTTGTACAGCAATTGAGCAACTGCCGATTCAATTGTCCACATGAAGAAAATTAGTTTCATTTGGATTTGAGCGGGTGTGTGAGAAGCTTAGGAAGTTTAACCTGAGCATTGGTGGACATGGAAGCTATGGAATGGACACTCGAACAACTGCCGACTCGTTTTCAGACCTGCTTAATTTGGCTCTCTGCAATCTGTTAAACGTTCACAGCTGAAGAGATTGCCTGAGCAGTTGGGGAAGATGCAGTGCCTGAGCAGTTGGGGAAGATTGCATCTCATACATCAATTAAAGAATTACCGGATTCTATTGGATCATTGCCTAGGATAGAAATGTTGGATTTCGTAACTGCGAGAAGCTTGCATGTGTCCCAAATAGCATCGGCAATCTTATCATACCTCGTTTACATCTTGTTCGTGAGGACATAATAAAAATTGAGTTGATCGAGGCCGTAACTGATATGAAGTTGGAGGCCCTGCATCTGAGTTGTAATATAAGAGTTTTGTTTGCCCATGATTCTAAGCTTCTCATCTCTGATAGATTTAACACTCTATGATGAGTGCGGGAGTCCCTCTCCAACAAAACCCTTTAGTTTCTTTCAGACTTTAAACACTTGAAAGACTTTGTTTATTCAACTGTAACAAGCATGGGTCATCCTTCCCGAACTACCAATCAATTTTAAAAGAGTTGGCCCTAGATAAGCAGGCTTCACTAGAACAACTACCTGATTTGTCCTACCCAGTGTATTGAAAGCATTACGGCATCGAGGCGCAAACACTTCTGGAGCCTAGGCGCAAAGCGCAAAGCGAGGCGCGTGCTTCTTTGAAGTAGGCGCCATGTTTTACAATTGTTTTTATTTATTATTTAGGATATGATATAGGTTTATAACATAATTTATACTTCATAATATATTAAATCACACTTTAAGCCAAATAACTAATGTATCCTTTATAAATATTAAATAATACTTTAAGAGGAAAAACAATCCTAAATTAATATTAAAATCAAAATTTATGTTTCATAGGCAGAATTCCAGGCTGTACTTTTATTTGGGCCTAAAATCTTTTTTTTGTTATGGGGTTAGGATTTTGGGCCTAAAAGTGACCAAAATTCCTTTTTTTATGGGTTAGTACTTTTGGGCCTTAGAGTGGCCCAATAACATTAAATAGCTTATTATGCGCTTAGCTTCGCTAAAGCGCGCTTTTCTTGCCGCTCTTGTGCTTAAGCGCGCTTTGTGCTTCAGGCTAAAAGCGTGCGCTTCATTGAAGTTGCTTCGCCTCGACATATATGAGGCGCTAAGGGTGCGCTTTGCTTCGCTTTGCGCCTAGGCCGCTTTTCCACAACCTGGTCCTACCCTCAAACACTTGAAGATTATGATCATAATCAGATGCTGCAGCCCTTCAATCTCTCAGCAAACTTCCACCTCATCTTGAATTCCTTAGAGTTAGTGATGTACAAGCCTACAAGGCTTTCCAGATCTGTCACCTTTGAGAGATTTGGAAACACTTGATGTTTATCGCACGGCAGCAATAAAAGTCAATATAAGGAGAGTCACCTGCGTTGGTTGTTGGTCTCTCTTTCCCAGTGATACACATTCACGTTTATTTACCTCTTTTACATTTCTCTTGTATTTACAGTAAGGAAGAACTCGTGGTCTACCTTTGGAGCTATTCTACAAAACAGGGAGATTGCAGAATGGTTCAGCTATAAAAACAGCGGAGCACCTATCTTTTGATGTTGCCACCAAACACGGGAGATAACTTTCTGGACTTGCGTTCTGGTGTGTTTATAATTACATCAACAGGGGACATTCATCATCTTCAGTTTGATATCACAAATATACTGAGGGTGTGACAAATCATTATAGTCATGGGACAGATGCGCTTCATAATTTATATAATGTAGGTCAACTTTATCTGTCATAGAATGCATGGGGGAAGATGAAATTTCAATGAGGAGCGGGGACAAAAATACGGTTTCTTTTGAGCGCCTTTTCAACAAGAAGTGTGATGTGCGGGGGTTCACATTATCTAAAACCGTCGTTCCACAAGCTCTGTTCCCTTTTAATACTCCTTTCGTCCACCTACAAGTTTACACATTTGGTTATATAAAATTTTATTATATTTGATAAGTTTTGAAATGTAAATAACTGAATGAGAAAAAGTGTAAAGAAATAATTAGGACAAAGAGAGTAGATTGTTTCTGTAAATGCTAGGCTTGTTTTAATTCTGAAATTGTAGCTTGGATATACTGTTATTTCTACAAATAAATATATCCATTTTCTACAAAGAGAGATATTGTTCCTGAGATGTTTGCTGTGATATAGAAGTCACTGAACTATATATAATGGACCTGCTCATGAATTAACAAGAAACAACATAAACTCCATGGTCCCATGCAGCATGGAGATGTGATGGCAGTGACAACCGAACTTTAACAGAGACACTTGAGAATAGACGTGCTTCTCAGGGAGCAGTTTCCACAACATGTCACTTCTTGAGTTCTTGTAGTTAATACTCATTATTTTAAAACCTTGTTGCTTATATTGGCTTCCACCTTGTTATGGATTTTGTTAATTTAGCCTTTTGCTTGTGTACAAATGGTTTGTGAGGATGTTATTTAATGAAATTAGGGTATTGCGGATTGATTAATTACTATGATATTGCGGATGATTGATTCATTTGTTAGATTGTTTCTAAATGTTTTGTTATAGTAAAAGGTAGTGAAGAGGATTGGATGGTGGACTAGTTTTGGACACCTATTTTGAATGCTATAATGGCAGGAATACAAAAAATAAACAGAGTTTTGCAATAGATAAATTAAATTACGACGGAAATACATGTTGTAAGTTTAAGTTTTTTCCAGAACTTGCGACGGACGTTCATAAAAGACTTCGTCGGTGGTAGTTACGTTCACGCGGAAATTTCCGTCATGAAATTGAAAATCTACGCGGATTTAAGCGTCGTAAGTTTAGTTATTACTTTAATGAAATTGTGGGTCCCACCAGGCGAACTTAGCGCTGGGCTATACTTACTTGAGCAAAAACGACGTAAATATTCCGTCGTAAATTTTGAACTTACGACAACATATTAGGCTTAATTTCCATCGTAAATCCCTTATGTTGTAGTGTATAAGAAGCATCATTTATCATCCAAATTTTTAATATTGGCAATTGATGTGGAAGATTTTAATTGGTGGTTAATGTGATATAAGTGGGATCATTCCAACTAAAACCCACACAATAATCATTATGTACACACTTATGTACACCAAACATTTTTCTTTTTATATGTGTTGTGTGCTTAAGTATAAGAATGGGAGAAGAGTCGTATTTTGGCATTGTAATGCTCGTTCTATTGTGGTGGTTCCTATTGTCTGTGATTTCTGTGTTGCTTTCTTATATGGAGCTCAACACATCACGGAAGTTTGATAAACTTGTCATCGTTTTTTTCCAAAAAGGGCTCGTTTTTTGAACTAGTATAATTCGGTTGATTGTTATATATGAGATCAGCACATCACCTAAATGTTTATGTATAGAGAAGAGATGAAAACCTCAGTTCTCATCTTAGAGTCACATTTCTAGCCTGTTGGACTGTCAAAGCCAAACTATGGCAAATAGAATGGAATGGAATCGAACGTGAATATTAAAAAAAAAAGTGGATATACATTTTTTTGTAAATGAGATTTCACATATAACTCGTGTAATTTCGGCCGAATATTTTGACGAAATTAGTTATTATTTTGTGATAGTATTTGTTGAACCTGCTATTTTGGGGGCCGTTTTCGATCATTTTTTGCTATCGTTTTCAAAGTTTAAATTTCATGAAAATTAATCTCCACCTTTAATTATTCGAGTAAAGGAACATTGGTCTTACTATTTGTGTTTAGTCTCATTTATAAATTTGACCACTTGTTTTTAGTTAGTCAATTTTAATTGTGACTTATATTTTATTTGTAGTCAATTATAAATTTGACTAATGTTGGGCAGTCCAATTTATAAAATTTGACGTTTTCGTCAATAAAAGTTAAGAAAAATGAAAGTAGTCAATTTATTAAAAATATTACCAAAAAGATGCCATGATTCTTGTGTTAGTATCTAATATGCTACTATCCCGCCTGTAACCAATCAAAAATATCTAATCCAATCCAATCGCAATAACCCAATCAAACTATCCTATAATTTGCAATCTGATGTAAACACAAATTAGATACATTAAACAAACTTGTTATAACCTTCAAATAAGTGAGGGTAAAAGTATTACGCTGCTAAATTAGATAAAAATTAAACAATCTGATTAGACACCATTCAAATAAATGATAGTAAAAGTTTTACGCTGCATCATTAATTACTACAACAATTAGAAATTCATTCACCAAGGTTGGGAATAACAACTTAAACATTATATACACATTTATACTTCTGCATCGTAGTCTTAAAAGTGCGCTAGGAGTTTCAAAAAGTTAGTCTTAAAAGATGAGTTGGTCCCTTATAAATCTTGTATCTATTGCAAGGATATTGCTCTCCTTCTTCGTTCTACGTGCATCATCATCATGGTTTTCGTAAGATGTCGTCATCATGGGAGCTTTTTATACTAGTAACCACTGCAATTGAATAAAATACTATCTTCATAATACAAAGAGAAATAGCATTTTAATATAAATTCTCACTGCAAAACAAGACAACTAAAGTGCTTAAATCTTCACGCCATCACAACTACCCCTCGAAGCAAGAAAAAGGACATCCACCAAATCTTCTTTCACGTCTTCGAAATTATCAACGTTTGCTTTGGTATCACCCATTTCAAAGTTATATGTGTGCAAGTGGTTATTGTCCATCCCGACGCCGACTAGCGTCTAAATTTTTAAATTCAGTTCAGAAACTGGTCAACGGTAGATACCAGTGTTTCTGTGGTTGGAACTGGGCTGGAATTTGCCAGGGGTGAGTATTGCAATGGTGCATTTTATTGGATCCGGGTAAACAGGCTATCTTGCTATCGTTTTGATATCGATGCTGAGAAATTGACCCAAATCGCTTTGCCTCCACAGGCTCGTGGTTCACACTTCCGGCATTTTGGAGAATCTTGTGGACACTTGTACCTTGCAGGTGTCCGAGATAATACAGCAAAATTTTGAATGTGTACGAGCTGAACCTGGTTAATATGAAGTGGAATATCAAGCACTGGGTTCATATTGATCGTCTGATATCTTCATTCCCACAGGTTAATGTGAATGGGGGAAATCAGATGTGTCACTCCACCCAATCGATATTAGGTGTTCTTAGGGGAGAACGGGATGAAGACTCAGCTCTTATTGCAAATGTTTTGGGTTGTTTCGTAAAGAAGTAAGAAGGTTGAGGTGCTGCTATCTGAGCTCCAATGGAAGGATGATTTAGGAGTATTTCTGCTGGACCTCCATTTGTTCCTGCATATCCACTGATTGCAAGCCTACATCATTTGTAAGTATATTATTATATATAGTTTAGTGCTTAAAGTTTAGTTACAATATTTTTGTTTCAATGTATAATTAATTTAGCTGTTCTACTAATCTTGATTTGCATTTATTATTGCGGTTTGTATACTCGAGTTTGTGTTGGGTGTGCATATGGAATAGACATGTTAATATTCTTCCTTGATGTGTATGGTAATTTTAGGACGTGTAAGGCATTTCTTAACTCTGTATACTGGAAGGACCTAGACAAGGCAATACGCTGTACTGCACAGTTTAATGGAGTCAATCTTCCTTCTTTTAAAAAAACATTTATGTCGTCTTAAAACTGTTCATTCTATCAACAATTCAGTTAATTACAAGACAAGGGCAGCTGAAAACACCGATGTGCTTAACATCCCCATTGGAACAACTACTACCGATGACAGAAAATTTAGTGACTGAATTATCATGCGATCTGATATATGCACACCTATTTTGTGGTCTCATATCTGGTCCATATATGAAGTAGCTGAATTTGCTACTTGTTTACTAAGTTTACTTATTACCTAATCTCATACACCAAAGATCTTAAGCGACCAATCCGGCGGAACATCACACAAACATGATGAAATTTTTAATTATTATAAATTTAAAAACTCTAATGTAATATCTTTTATACATAAAAGGAAAAAACATCAAAATATTAATTTTAGTAAATGTCTGATTTACATAAAATGAATTTCTAATAGCAGATACAATCTCCCCCTCAGCCAATCAAACCAGCCATCTCAACCATCAAAAACTTGAGTAAATCATCCTCAAGCTCCTAACTGAATATGAGGTCCTCTTTATAGTGTTTCCATTCCATTAAGCCCATGAGCAGCAGCACGGATATTGTAAATAACTGGCGTACTCCAAATATTGTGTACTGGTTCAACTGGAACAACTACAAGGGTGACTATGTGGCTTGTTACTTCGGACGGTAGGATATTCAAAGCCATCTAGATCAAAAGATCCACTGCAGACTAAGAAAACAAAATATACTTTTCAGATATGAGAAGAATTGGAGAAAAACCAAACCCCTTCAAAGCCAAGATATATCCAGAGTTGGCTTCTCATATTACCGTCTTCCTCTCTATATGTCCATTTATAAAGTGGGGATCAGATATTATAAGATGAAAAGAGAAAAAAAGAAGTAAAATATCTACATGCTACGTACTTGCTTCTTAAACAATTCCATATGTGTCAACTTATATTTTTGAGGAATCTTGCTAAACTCTACTAGTTTTCTAGATGACGGTAAAGCCACAGATCCTGCATGTTTACAATATGTGGGTGGTCTTAATAGGATGTCACAAAACTAAGGAAGCATAAATATAAATTTTATGTCATTATTTTAACAATATACAACATCACGTCAAAAGCTTGGCATTGTATCAGCCAGAGAGTATCATAAATTCTGGAGTTCGATTTTGTAATTATCTTATATTACGGATATGGTAATTACAAAATTGAACTCCAGAATTTGAGATAACCACTTGCTGACACAATGTTAAGCCTTCAAGGAGATGGTGTATATGGTTATAACTACCTGATATCATCTAGGATCTTTTTAATAAATGGAAAGACTAAGGAAGCATAAGTATAAATTTCTAACTCCTATGTCGTCATTTTAACCATATACAATATCTCGTCAAAAGTTTGGCATTGATTCAGGAAAGTGAGTATCTCAAATTCTAGAGTTCGATTTTGTAACTACCTTATATTAGAGATAAGGTAATTACAAAATTGAACTCCAGAATTTCAGATAACCATTTGCTGACACAATGTTAAGCCTTCAAGGAGATGGCGTATATGGTAACTACCCAATATCATCTAAGATTTTTTTTCTAAATAAATGGCAAGACTAAGGAGCATAAGTACACATTTTTAACTCCTATCTCGTCATTTTAACTATATACAACATCTCGTCAAAAATTTGGCATTGAATCAGGAAGTGAGCATCTCAAATTCTGGAGTTCGATTTTGTAATTATCTTATATTAGAGATAAGGTAATTACAAAATTGAACTCCAGAATTTAAGATAACCATTTGCTGATACGATGTTAAGCCTTGAAGGAGATAGCGTATATCGTAACTACCCGATATCATCTAGGATTTATTTTAATAAATGACAAGACTAAGGAAGCATAAGTAAAATATTTATGTCATTATTTAACAATATACAGCATCACGTCAAAAGCTTGACATTGTATTAGCTAGTGAGTATCATAAGTTCTGGAGTTCGATTTTGTAATTACCTTATATTACCGATATGGTAATTACAAAATTGAACTCCAGAATTTAAGATAACCACTTGCTGACACAATGTTAAGCCTTCAAGGAGATGGTGTATATGGTAGCTACCCGATATCATCTAGAATTTTTCTAATAAATAGAAAACTAAAGAAGCATAAGTACAAATGTTTAACTCCTATATCGTCATTTTAATCATATACAATATCTCGTCAAAAGTTTGGCATTGAATCAGGAAGTGAGTATCTCAAATTCTAGAGTTCGATTTTGTAATTACCTTATATTGGAGATAAGGTAATTACAAAATTGAACTCCAGAATTAGGATAACCATTTGCTGACACAATGTTAAGCCTTCAGGGAGATCGCGTATATGGTAATTACTATCCGATATCATCTAGGATTTTTTTTAATAAATGGTAAAACTAAGGAAGCATAAGTACAAATTTCTAAACCCCTATATCGTCATTGTAACCCAACCCTAACATAGGCTCGAAAAACTAATTACTCGATCCCAATTGGTCTTCTTTCTCATAACTCACAAATACATTATAAGATTCTTAGATATAGATAATAGATCTATAATTTTAGTACAAGTGTCATAAAATAGAATAACTGGATTGTTATATATATTGCAATTTTATCAAAAAGTTTTCATTCAAATCTATACAAAATAGTTTACGGTAAAAGTACATTGCAAACTATATCTTATCGGAATTGCTTTTTGTTTTTAAGGTCGTTTTTCTACTACAAGAAATTGCAAAAAAATAAAATTATGAGGAACGCAAATTAATTATAGATCGCAAATAAGAAAAATAAAAGCCATATATATCAATGTGATAGATTTTTACCTATGCAAAGAAAATCATCGCAATGTGGCTTTGAGCTTTACGATTCATGATTGTATGCACCTTTAACAATATTGTAGGATGTAGTAGATATGTCAGTTTTTCTTGATCTCTTCTTCTTTGGGCTACAATTCTCACAGTAGGAGCCAGTTGCCTATGTTGAGGAGTGGTGCCCAAAACTCAAGGCAATTAATTGGATCCAAAAGGTCCAATTGTATAACTCTGAAAACACGACATATATATATATATATATACATATATATATATATATATATATATTACCTTTATGTACAATATTTATCTGGTATAACAAGAATCTATATACTTATCCCATGGATCATTCCTTAGTTAGACCTTGAATATAGAATATAGGAAGAGAAATAGAGAAAATACGAAAACAAGAAGAACTCCTACTCTGTTGTAGTCCTAGCAGATTTCCATAACAAATGCCTCAAAGCAATGCCTTTATCATCCTTGTGCATATTCTCATATAAATGCATAACTCCGAATATGTGTTCTGCATTAGGAAATACAAACTCCAATAAGCATTAATCAGACCATGTATTGATTATATGCGAGATCAGTCCAATTACAACCAAGTAATCACATTTATGTAAATACCATTAAATGCCAAAAGGCACAGACAATATCCTTAGATGACTATCAGTATTTGCAGAACGCTTACCAGCTTTGTTGGTCTATTAGTTAGGGAAAATTTGCAACAAAGTGCTCCATATATAACAATAACAGCATCTTAAACCACCAATCATAATCAGGCTAGCCAAATGGACTGGAAAACATATTAAGTTGTGGATTCCCAACTGAAGTATGTTGGATGGGAACTGGTTGCCTCTTGCTTTTCCTGTGATGCTAGCATAGCTAGAAAATCATCCATAGATGTCTGAGAATGCATGCAGTTAACCAAATTTTATGGATATTTTATACAGACTGGATATTACTAAGATATCATAGTATGATATTATAAGTTAGTTAAACAAATAGTGAAACCATCTTTACAGAGAATTGTGGATTCCCTCCTGCTACGTTTTCCCGTCTCAAAGAGAATTGCAACCTGAATATCTCCCACCAGTCCTTTATGAAACCTGTCTCTGCATCCAGCACAAAGTAAAATTGAAAACATCTGAAATTAATTACCAAAATATATTTAGGGAGACCATCTATGATGGAGAATATGTTTATTTAACCCGTTAGAAATATAAGAATACTCAAGAGTAAAACAATCAAAAATCCCCTTAAACACGAGTTCGACAAATATTATTACACCTACAGCATCTTCTTTTCTGAATTTTTTTTCAACATTGATGCCTTTAGTTGCTTATGTCATATATAGACAGTAATTCGGCCACCTTTTCTGGCCAATCAATTCGTAATTTGGGACCTTTAAAACAAAAAGCCTGATTTGAAGGGCGCAGAGTCCCAATTGAAAAAAGTCAAGTAATTTCGAGACTCTCTCTCCAAAATGTAAAAAGTTGCAAGTTTTTGTTCATAGATTGGGGATGCCAACACATAATGTAAAAAACAAGTAATTTACATGTAGCCATGCAAGTACCATATAAACATATAAGATTCTGAGTCCAACAGTTAACAATTACTATAATAGCACAAGAAAGCTTACACGATACAGGCTTCGAGCTCTGACTCTGATGGGAAAAATTTCTTATATGAAATGTATTCAGCCGCCGCTGCAGATGGTTTCAACCCTAATTTTTGTGTGAAATGGATAGGGCGCGGTCATATTTTAAGAGATTACTAGCTTGGGCCGTGCAGGGCCGGCTCAACTAAATTTGAGGCCCTAAGCAGACTTGAAAATGAGGCCTTTTTATATAAAAAATATTTTTTATTTAAAACCGTATATATTTTAGATTATTATAAATTAATTACGCACAAAAATTTATATACCATTTTATATGTTGTTTTTTTATTTATTATTAGGTTTATTTGTACATTAATGTAACATTTAAATTAATTAAACATTGGAAAAGTACTATAACATAAAAAGTAGAAATCATATAATTTATAATAATGTAAAACTTGTAAAAAATAAATATTATATATTTTAGATGATAAATTTTATTACATTTATTAAGTACTTAATACACATGCGACTAAAAATTTAAAATCATTTGATTCATTTAATTCTCACTTTTAAGTTAATCTTATTTATATTATTAATATTTCATATTATATATATATATATATATATATATATATATATATTATCTTTTTAAAGTTCACTGGTTCATATTTGTTTTAGATATTTTGTTTTTTTCATATTTACGAACAAAAATTTAAATATTATTATTTCAATATATATACTTTCATAAAATTTTGAGGCCCTTTTCAGGTTGGGGGCCTAAGCGACCCCTTAGATGGCCTTAGTGTTGAGCCGGCGCCGTGCCAAGCACATTTTTAAATAATTTTTATGATTTTGTACTTTTTTTATTCTGAATAAAAATTTGGTGTTTAAATTTTTATACAAAAAAAAAATTAAAAATAAGTTGTAGAACTATGTTTTATATGCGCCTTAAAATGCGTGTCGAGCAGTGTGAAAAAACTGTAAATAAATGAGGGGGACAGAGGGAGTATTATTTATTATAATTATATTTTTTTTTCTTGAATTATATTATTATCCTCTTAATATACTTATATACACTATAGTTATTTAGATATAAAACTTTATATATACATTTGATCTTATCTTGATTTTTGAATTTTTTTTTTAAAAGTCTCAAATACATGTTATGATATGTATTTATTTCACAATGATATATTTTATTTTAGTAAAATCAGTATGTTGTTTTGATTTTCAAAGAGATTGAAAAAAAATATTGCAATTGACTTTAGGGTATCTTATGTATAGTAAAATTGAAATTTTTTAATTTATAATTATTTTGGAAGTCTAATCGGTAAATTTTCTGTGTGAGGCTAGTTAGAATTATGATATGTATTAATTTAAAAAAGATATTTTATTTTAATAGAATTATTGTGTTATTTATGATTTCCAAAAGAGATAAAAAAATATTTTACAATTGATTTGTCGGGTATTTAATTGCTCATAAAATTTCTTCTTAATTAATTTTATGATTTATAAGAAGTCTAAAACAACACATATTTACATTTTATTAATTTGAAATTTTTAAATGATGTGTGAAATTTTTATCATGCTCCACTGTTTTTTTGTAAAGATGATTATATAGGTACTTGTTTAAGCCCCGGTTGTGCTGACATGAATATCGATAATAAGTATATAAGAAGTCCATATAATTTACATATATTTTATCCATACATGTATTTTCTTGAAACAAGTTTTGGTGATCATGGTGTGAATAATCAATGTCTCTTGATCTCAACTCCAGCGTTAACAAGGTCGCAACTTTACTCTTCCTCTCTAACCAACCATGCTCTCTTCTCCTCTTTTGGTCTATAAAAAGATCATTTCTTGATCCATTTTGAAACCATGCATGCTCAATTTCACGTTCATGGGAGCTAGCTTAAAGAGTCTGCTCGAGAACAAGGCATACTAAGAGAATGATAGGCGCCACAAATAACCAACCAATTTTTTCGTAATTAAGTTTTGGCGGTACTTATTATAAGAGTGTTTGATCCATGTTTGAAAGCATAAGTACATATGGTAATTTCATTACGTTCACCAAAACTGTAAAATAGTACTCGAGTTTAACATGTGTCAAGATACAAAAGGGATTTGCACTGGTGATAAATCATACAGCTGTGAAACCTATCCAATTTTAAGTGTTAAAAAGAGAGATCCTAATTTTGAAATATTTATGAAAGATTTCAATTGATAAACCGCCATCCAGAATTGAGAGTGCATAATATGCGAACCTGGGCCATTTGAATTACTTTTCTGCAGATTTAAAAAGAGTATTTGAATGAGAGCATGATTGGATAGCCCACGTAGTTAAGTGTTTATCCTCCGTTGTCTCATGTCCTGGGCTCGACTTTGGCTCATCTCGAGAATATATGGTCGTCCTCACCAGCTTCAGCATGGTTAAGCCCTTGTGTTGCTAATGTATGGCTGTCGACTATTAGTTACCCTCCTCATCAATTGATAGTTTAATTAACTGTGACCAACCTTGGCACATCAGTTTGCACATAGCTTTGACTTGTAGTATAGATTAATAATGTCAGTGCCCCATCTGGTATATTTACAGGTGGGATTATGACAGGAACAAAAAGGTCATGACAATTTTTATTTAAAATGTAGCCGGAAATTTGAATTTGACGAAAAAAATTGGAGGTGAAAAATCAGAGCTAAAAATGGCCGATTGAAGTCAAATTAGGCGGTCAAATTTAAGAAGTCATATTTAACCGGTCATATTTAAGCAGTCACATTTAATTAAATATGACCGAAAATGTTAAATTCCACTAAGCTATCTCTGACAAACAATTTCCGGTCAAATTTAGCTAAATTCGACTACGCGCTATCAAATTTAATTAAATATGACCGAAAATTGGCGGTCAAATTTACCCGTTTTTGTTGTAGCACGCAATCAAAACTAAAACCCAAGAAACTACACAAATCTTCTTTATAGTCTTCGAAATTATCAGAGTTTGAGCCATCATCAGAGTTTGATGACTCATTATCAAACTTTGTGATTAGAGCCTTTCTTTTTGAGTGACTCCTCTTTACAACAACTTCTTTGGGTGCTTTCTCCTTAACCTTCAAGGTAATTGATTTAAACTTACCACCATGTATCTTGCTCCTTAGCTCTATATCAAGCTCATAAATTTCATCAACAGACATAATCATCGTCAACAAACCTATTTGTTTTAATTTTTTAAACTCAAATAATTTAATTCTTTATAAAATTTCTATCATGTTTCAGAATTCAAATAGATAAGGAGTAATACCAAAATACCGAAATTTGTTTATCATCATATATTTTTTAATTTAATCATTATTATTATACTACTACTCCCTCTGTCATTGTATACGTTTTTTTTTCACTGCTCGACACGCTTTTTAAGACTCTTATAAAACATAGTTTTACAACTTTTTTTTCAGATTTTCTTTTTTTGTATAAAAATATAAATGTTATACTTTTACAAAAAAAAGAAAATCTTAAAAATAATTTACATAACTATATTATATTGAAGCATTAAAGTCCGTGCCGCGCCCCCGTCCCCCAATGTATACTATTGACTGGGACGGAGGGAGTATGAAAGACTTTTATATTGATTATAATTTTGTAATGTAATGATTATTCCACCGACAAAACTATATCACAAAACAAACTATTTCTTTTAATTTTTGAAAATCAAATTATTTGATTTACAAACAACTCTGTACAATTTCCTATCATGTTTTAGAATTCAGATAAATATGAAGTTCATCTTGATATTATTAACATAATTCATATTAATACAAAATTTCATTCATTCACGGCCCTTTACAAGATTACGATAAAAACGAAATGATCGTGGTAATGATGACATGAATAGAAACTCAACTACAATGAAGTTACAACAATCGTCCATTTTGCACTATGTAGTAAATCTCAAATAATAAGCAAGTACCCATGTTTTTCACAAAATTTATTGGACACAATAAACAAAACAACAAACTTAGCTTGTATAAACAAAATAACCACATTTCATTTCATTTTGCTAAAGCGCCCCCCGACAAGAAATGGTAACTAGGAAGAACCCTAAATCTCAAAAATTATGTTCACCATCAGCAGAATTGATCGGGGGCAACGATAGCTTACTGGATCTTATCTTTCCCCGTCTCCCTGTCAGATCACTGACCCGATTCAAATCGGTATCAAAACAATGGTGTGCCCTTATCTCCGATGCCCACTTCGGCCGCCGCCACACTGTTGAAAACCCTAGTTCTCGCATCCCCTCTGGACTCTACTTATACAGGCCTGTCTGTTATCGGGATAATACAGTTCATTCAATCTCTGTTGATGAATTAGGGCGTAAAATTCCTTCTTGTTCAGATACAGTTGAAATACCTGATCATGCTCCAATTAAGTTGATGCGGATGGTATAGTCTTGTAATGGATTGTCTTTATTTAGATTCAATGCTCTTTATGCTCTTAATTTCTATTGTGTTCGTAATTTAGTTACAAATCAACTAAAGTTAGTACCTCTGCCCAAATTAAATGCTTAAAATTATAGTCATGTTGCTACTTGTTGTTTGGCGTTTGACCCTTTGGTATCACCCCATTTCAAAGTTATATGTGTGCAAGTGGTTATTTGTCCATCCCGACGCCGACTAGCGTCTAAATTTTTAAAATTCAGTTCAGAAACTGGTCAACGGGTAGATACCAGTGTTTCTGTGGTTGGAACTGGGCTGGAATTTGCCAGGGGTGAGTATTGCAATGGTGCATTTTATTGGATCCGGGTAAACAGGCTATCTTGCTATCGTTTTGATATCGATGCTGAGAAATTGACCCAAATCGCTTTGCCTCCACAGGCTCGTGGTTCACACTTCCGGCATTTTGGAGAATCTTGTGGACACTTGTACCTTGCAGGTGTCCGAGATAATACAGCAAAAATTTTGAATGTGTACGAGCTGAACCTGGTTAATATGAAGTGGAATATCAAGCACTGGGTTCATATTGATCGTCTGATATCTTCATTCCCACAGGTTAATGTGAATGGGGGAAATCAGATGTGTCACTCCACCCAATCGATATTAGGTGTTCTTAGGGGAGAACGGGATGAAGACTCAGCTCTTATTGCAAATGTTTTGGTTCAAGAGTAAGAAGGTTGAGGTGCTGCTATCTGAGCTCCAATGGAAGGATGATATTAGGAGTATTTCTGCTGGACCTCCATTTGTTCCTGCATATACACTGATTGCAAGCCTACATCATTTGTAAGTATATTATTATATATAGTTTAGTGCTTAAAGTTTAGTTACAATATTTTTGTTTCAATGTATAATTAATTTAGCTGTTCTACTAATCTTGATTTGCATTTTATTATTGCGGTTTGTATACTCGAGTTTGTGTTGGGTGTGCATATGGGAATAGACATGTTAATATTCTTCCTTGATGTGTATGGTAATTTTAGGACGTGTAAGGCATTTCTTAACTCTGTATACTGGAAGGACCTAGACAAGGCAATACGCTGTACTGCACAGTTTAATGGAGTCAATCTTCCTTCTTTTAAAAAAACATTTATGTCGTCTTAAAACTGTTCATTCTATCAACAATTCAGTTAATTACAAGACAAGGGCAGCTGAAAAACACCGATGTGCTTAACATCCCCATTGGAACAACTACTACCGATGACAGAAAATTTAGTGACTGAATTATCATGCGATCTGATATATGCACACCTATTTGTGGTCTCATATCTGGTCCATATATGAAGTAGCTGAATTTGCTACTTGTTTACTAAGTTTACTTATTACCTAATCTCATACACCAAAGATCTTAAGCGACCAATCCGGCGGAACATCACACAAACATGATGAAATTTTTAATTATTATAAATTTAAAAACTCTAATGTAATATCTTTTATACATAAAAGGAAAAAACATCAAAATATTAATTTTAGTAAATGTCTGATTTACATAAAATGAATTTCTAATAGCAGATACAATCTCCCCCTCAGCCAATCAAACCAGCCATCTCAACCATCAAAAACTTGAGTAAATCATCCTCAAGCTCCTAACTGAATATGAGGTCCTCTTTATAGTGTTTCCATTCCATTAAGCCCATGAGCAGCAGCACGGATATTGTAAATAACTGGCGTACTCCAAATATTGTGTACTGGTTCAACTGGAACAACTACAAGGGTGACTATGTGGCTTGTTACTTCGGACGGTAGGATATTCAAAGCCATCTAGATCAAAAGATCCACTGCAGACTAAGAAAACATAAAATATACTTTTCAGATATGAGAAGAATTGGAGAAAAACCAAACCCCTTCAAAGCCAAGATATATCCAGAGTTGGCTTCTCATATTACCGTCTTCCTCTCTATATGTCCATTTATAAAGTGGGGATCAGATATTATAAGATGAAAAGAGAAAAAAAGAAGTAAAATATCTACATGCTACGTACTTGCTTCTTAAACAATTCCATATGTGTCAACTTATATTTTTGAGGAATCTTGCTAAACTCTACTAGTTTTCTAGATGACGGTAAAGCCACAGATCCTGCATGTTTACAATATGTGGGTGGTCTTAATAGGATGTCACAAAACTAAGGAAGCATAAATATAAATTTTATGTCATTATTTTAACAATATACAACATCACGTCAAAAGCTTGGCATTGTATCAGCCAGAGAGTATCATAAATTCTGGAGTTCGATTTTGTAATTATCTTATATTACGGATATGGTAATTACAAAATTGAACTCCAGAATTTGAGATAACCACTTGCTGACACAATGTTAAGCCTTCAAGGAGATGGTGTATATGGTTATAACTACCTGATATCATCTAGGATCTTTTTAATAAATGGAAAGACTAAGGAAGCATAAGTATAAATTTCTAACTCCTATGTCGTCATTTTAACCATATACAATATCTCGTCAAAAGTTTGGCATTGATTCAGGAAAGTGAGTATCTCAAATTCTAGAGTTCGATTTTGTAACTACCTTATATTAGAGATAAGGTAATTACAAAATTGAACTCCAGAATTTCAGATAACCATTTGCTGACACAATGTTAAGTCTAAGATTTTTTTTCTAAATAAATGGCAAGACTAAGGAGCATAAGTACACATTTTTAACTCCTATCTCGTCATTTTAACTATATACAACATCTCGTCAAAAATTTGGCATTGAATCAGGAAGTGAGCATCTCAAATTCTGGAGTTCGATTTTGTAATTATCTTATATTAGAGATAAGGTAATTACAAAATTGAACTCCAGAATTTAAGATAACCATTTGCTGATACGATGTTAAGCCTTGAAGGAGATAGCGTATATCGTAACTACCCGATATCATCTAGGATTTATTTTAATAAATGACAAGACTAAGGAAGCATAAGTAAAATATTTATGTCATTATTTAACAATATACAGCATCACGTCAAAAGCTTGACATTGTATTAGCTAGTGAGTATCATAAGTTCTGGAGTTCGATTTTGTAATTACCTTATATTACCGATATGGTAATTACAAAATTGAACTCCAGAATTTAAGATAACCACTTGCTGACACAATGTTAAGCCTTCAAGGAGATGGTGTATATGGTAGCTACCCGATATCATCTAGAATTTTTCTAATAAATAGAAAGACTAAAGAAGCATAAGTACAAATGTTTAACTCCTATATCGTCATTTTAATCATATACAATATCTCGTCAAAAGTTTGGCATTGAATCAGGAAGTGAGTATCTCAAATTCTAGAGTTCGATTTTGTAATTACCTTATATTGGAGATAAGGTAATTACAAAATTGAACTCCAGAATTTAGGATAACCATTTGCTGACACAATGTTAAGCCTTCAGGGAGATCGCGTATATGGTAATTACTATCCGATATCATCTAGGATTTTTTTTAATAAATGGTAAAACTAAGGAAGCATAAGTACAAATTTCTAACCCCTATATCGTCATTGTAACCCAACCCTAACATAGGCTCGAAAAACTAATTACTCGATCCCAATTGGTCTTCTTTCTCATAACTCACAAATACATTATAAGATTTCTTAGATATAGATTAATAGATCTATAATTTTAGTACAAGTGTCATAAAATAGAATAACTGGATTGTTATATATATTTCAATTTTATCAAAAAGTTTCATTCAAATCTATACAAAATAGTTTACGGTAAAAGTACATTGCAAACTATATCTTATCGGAATTGCTTTTTTTTTTTTAAGGTCGTTTTTCTACTACAAGAAATTGCAAAAAAAATAAAATTATGAGGAACGCAAATTAATTATAGATCGCAAATAAGAAAATAAAAGCCATATATATCAATGTGATAGATTTTTACCTATGCAAAGAAAATCATCGCAATGTGGCTTTGAGCTTTACGATTCATGATTGTATGCACCTTTAACAATATTGTAGGATGTAGTAGATATGTCAGTTTTTCTTGATCTCTTCTTCTTTGGGCTACAATTCTCACAGTAGGAGCCAGTTGCCTATGTTGAGGAGTGGTGCCCAAAACTCAAGGCAATTAATTGGATCCAAAAGGTCCAATTGTATAACTCTGAAAACACGACATATATATATACATATATATATATATATATATATATATATATATATATATATTACCTTTATGTACAATATTTATCTGGTATAACAAGAATCTATATACTTATCCCATGGATCATTCCTTAGTTAGACCTTGAATATAGAATATAGGAAGAGAAATAGAGAAAATACGAAAACAAGAAGAACTCCTACTCTGTTGTAGTCCTAGCAGATTTCCATAACAAATGCCTCAAAGCAATGCCTTTATCATCCTTGTGCATATTCTCATATAAATGCATAACTCCGAATATGTGTTCTGCATTAGGAAATACAAACTCCAATAATGCATTAATCAGACCATGTATTGATTATATGCGAGATCAGTCCAATTACAACCAAGTAATCACATTTATGTAAAATACCATTAAATGCCAAAAGGCACAGACAATATCCTTAGATGACTATCAGTATTTGCAGAACGCTTACCAGCTTTGTTGGTCTATTAGTTAGGGAAAATTTTGCAACAAAGTGCTCCATATATAACAATAACAGCATCTAAACCACCAATCATAATCAGGCTAGCCAAATGGACTGGAAAACATATTAAGTTGTGGATTCCCAACTGAAGTATGTTGGAATGGGAACTGGTTGCCTCTTGCTTTTCCTGTGATGCTAGCATAGCTAGAAAATCATCCATAGATGTCTGAGAATGCATGCAGTTAACCAAATTTTATGGATATTTTATACAGACTGGATATTACTAAGATATCATAGTATGATATTATAAGTTAGTTAAACAAATAGTGAAACCATCTTTACAGAGAATTGTGGATTCCCTCCTGCTACGTTTTTCCGTCTCAAAGAGAATTGCAACCTGAATATCTCCCACCAGTCCTTTATGAAACCTGTCTCTGCATCCAGCACAAAGTAAAATTTGAAAACATCTGAAATTAATTACCAAAATATATTTAGGGAGACCATCTATGATGGAGAATATGTTTATTTAACCCGTTAGAAATATAAGAATACTCAAGAGTAAAACAATCAAAAATCCCCTTAAACACGAGTTCGACAAATATTATACACCTACAGCATCTTCTTTTCTGAATTTTTTTCAACATTGATGCCTTTAGTTGCTTATGTCATATATAGAACAGTAATTCGGCCACCTTTTCTGGCCAATCAATTCGTAATTTGGGACCTTTAAAACAAAAAGCCTGATTTGAAGGGCGCAGAGTCCCAATTGAAAAAAGTCAAGTAATTTCGAGACTCTCTCTCCAAAATGTAAAAAGTTGCAAGTTTTTGTTCATAGATTGGGGATGCCAACACATAATGTAAAAAACAAGTAATTTACATGTAGCCATGCAAGTACCATATAAACATATAAGATTCTGAGTCCAACAGTTAACAATTACTATAATAGCACAAGAAAGCTTACACGATACAGGCTTCGAGCTTTGACTCTGATGGGAAAAATTTCTTATATGAAATGTATTCAGCCGCCGCTGCAGATGGTTTCAACCCTAATTTTTTGTGTGAAATGGATAGGGCGCGGTCATATTTTAAGAGATTACTAGCTTGGGCCGTGCAGGGCCGGCTCAACTAAATTTGAGGCCCTAAGCAGACTTGAAAATGAGGCCTTTTTATATAAAAAATATTTTTTATTTAAAACCGTATATATTTTAGATTATTATAAATTAATTACGCACAAAAATTTATATACCATTTTATATGTTGTTTTTTTATTTATTATTAGGTTTATTTGTACATTAATGTAACATTTAAATTAATTAAACATTGGAAAAGTACTATAACATAAAAAGTAGAAATCATATAATTTATAATAATGTAAAACTTGTGAAAAATAAATATTATATATTTTAGATGATAAATTTTATTACATTTATTAAGTACTTAATACACATGCGACTAAAAAATTTAAAATCATTTGATTCATTTAATTCTCACTTTTTAAGTTAATCTTATTTATATTTATTAATATTTCATATTATATATATATATATATATATATATTATCTTTTTAAAGTTCACTGGTTCATATTTGTTTTAGATATTTTGTTTTTTTCATATTTACGAACAAAAATTTAAATATTATTATTTCAATATATATACTTTCATAAAATTTTGAGGCCCTTTTCAGGTTGGGGGCCTAAGCGACCCCTTAGATGGCCTTAGTGTTGAGCCGGCGCCGTGCCAAGCACATTTTTAAATAATTTTTATGATTTTGTACTTTTTTTATTCTGAATAAAAATTTGGTGTTTAAATTTTTATACAAAAAAAAAAATTAAAAATAAGTTGTAGAACTATGTTTTATATGCGCCTTAAAATGCGTGTCGAGCAGTGTGAAAAAACTGTAAATAAATGAGGGGGACAGAGGGAGTATTATTTATTATAATTATATTTTTTTTTCTTGAATTATATTATTATCCTCTTAATATACTTATATACACTATAGTTATTTAGATATAAAACTTTATATATACATTTGATCTTATCTTGATTTTTGAATTTTTTTTTTAAAAAGTCTCAAATACATGTTATGATATGTATTTATTTCACAATGATATATTTTATTTTAGTAAAATCAGTATGTTGTTTTGATTTTCAAAGAGATTGAAAAAAAATATTGCAATTGACTTTAGGGTATCTTATGTATAGTAAAATTGAAATTTTTTAATTTATAATTATTTTGGAAGTCTAATCGGTAAATTTTCTGTGTGAGGCTAGTTAGAATTATGATATGTATTAATTTAAAAAAGATATTTTATTTTAATAGAATTATTGTGTTATTTATGATTTCCAAAAGAGATAAAAAAATATTTTACAATTGATTTGTCGGGTATTTAATTGTTCATAAAATTTCTTCTTAATTAATTTTATGATTTATAAGAAGTCTAAAACAACACATATTTACATTTTATTAATTTGAAATTTTTAAATGATGTGTGAAATTTTTATCATGCTCCACTGTTTTTTTGTAAAGATGATTATATAGGTACTTGTTTAAGCCCCGGTTGTGCTGACATGAATATCGATAATAAGTATATAAGAAGTCCATATAATTTACATATATTTTATCCATACATGTATTTTCTTGAAACAAGTTTTGGTGATCATGGTGTGAATAATCAATGTCTCTTGATCTCAACTCCAGCGTTAACAAGGTCGCAACTTTACTCTTCCTCTCTAACCAACCATGCTCTCTTCTCCTCTTTTGGTCTATAAAAAGATCATTTCTTGATCCATTTTGAAACCATGCATGCTCAATTTCACGTTCATGGGAGCTAGCTTAAAGAGTCTGCTCGAGAACAAGGCATACTAAGAGAATGATAGGCGCCACAAATAACCAACCAATTTTTTCGTAATTAAGTTTTGGCGGTACTTATTATAAGAGTGTTTGATCCATGTTTGAAAGCATAAGTACATATGGTAATTTCATTACGTTCACCAAAACTGTAAAATAGTACTCGAGTTTAACATGTGTCAAGATACAAAAGGGATTTGCACTGGTGATAAATCATACAGCTGTGAAACCTATCCAATTTTAAGTGTTAAAAAGAGAGATCCTAATTTTGAAATATTTATGAAAGATTTCAATTGATAAACCGCCATCCAGAATTGAGAGTGCATAATATGCGAACCTGGGCCATTTGAATTACTTTTCTGCAGATTTAAAAAGAGTATTTGAATGAGAGCATGATTGGATAGCCCACGTAGTTAAGTGTTTATCCTCCGTTGTCTCATGTCCTGGGCTCGACTTTGGCTCATCTCGAGAATATATGGTCGTCCTCACCAGCTTCAGCATGGTTAAGCCCTTGTGTTGCTAATGTATGGCTGTCGACTATTAGTTACCCTCCTCATCAATTGATAGTTTAATAACCTTGGCACATCAGTTTGCACATAGCTTTGACTTGTAGTATAGATTAATAATGTCAGTGCCCCATCTGGTATATTTACAGGTGGGATTATGACAGGAACAAAAAGGTCATGACAATTTTTATTTAAAATGTAGCCGGAAATTTGAATTTGACGAAAAAAATTGGAGGTGAAAAATCAGAGCTAAAAATGGCCGATTGAAGTCAAATTAGGCGGTCAAATTTAAGAAGTCATATTTAACCGGTCATATTTAAGCAGTCACATTTAATTAAATATGACCGAAAATGTTAAATTCCACTAAGCTATCTCTGACAAACAATTTCCGGTCAAATTTAGCTAAATTCGACTACGCGCTGTCAAATTTAATTAAATATGACCGAAAATTGGCGGTCAAATTTACCCGTTTTTGTTGTAGCACGCAATCAAAACTAAAACCGAAGAAACTACACAAATCTTCTTTATAGTCTTCGAAATTATCAGAGTTTGAGCCATCATCAGAGTTTGATGACTCATTATCAAACTTTGTGATTAGAGCCTTTCTTTTTGAGTGACTCCTCTTTACAACAACTTCCTTGGGTGCTTTCTCCTTAACCTTCAAGGTGATTGATTTAAACTTACCACCATGTATCTTGCTCCTTAGCTCTATATCAAGCTCATAAATTTCATCAACAGACATAATCATCGTCAACAAACCTATTTGTTTTAATTTTTTAAACTCAAATAATTTAATTCTTTATAAAATTTCTATCATGTTTCAGAATTCAAATAGATAAGGAGTAATACCAAAATACCGAAATTTGTTTATCATCATATATTTTTTAATTTAATCATTATTATTATACTACTACTCCCTCTGTCATTGTATACGTTTTTTTTTCACTGCTCGACACGCTTTTTAAGACTCTTATAAAACATAGTTTTACAACTTTTTTTTCAGATTTTCTTTTTTTGTATAAAAATATAAATGTTATACTTTTACAAAAAAAAGAAAATCTTAAAAATAATTTACATAACTATATTATATTGAAGCATTAAAGTCCGTGCCGCGCCCCCGTCCCCCAATGTATACTATTGACTGGGACGGAGGGAGTATGAAAGACTTTTATATTGATTATAATTTTGTAATGTAATGATTATTCCACCGACAAAACTATATCACAAAACAAACTATTTATTTTAATTTTTGAAAATCAAATTATTTGATTTACAAACAACTCTGTACAATTTCCTATCATGTTTTAGAATTCAGATAAATATGAAGTTCATCTTGATATTATTAACATAATTCATATTAATACAAAATTTCATTCATTCACGGCCCTTTACAAGATTACGATAAAAACGAAATGATCGTGGTAATGATGACATGAATAGAAACTCAACTACAATGAAGTTACAACAATCGTCCATTTTGCACTATGTAGTAAATCTCAAATAATAAGCAAGTACCCATGTTTTTCACAAAATTTATTGGACACAATAAACAAGACAACAAACTTAGCTTGTATAAACAAAATAACCACATTTCATTTCATTTTGCTAAAGCGCCGCCTGACAAGAAATGGTAACTAGGAAGAACCCTAAATCTCAAAAATTATGTTCACCATCAGCAGAATTGATCGGGGGCAACGATAGCTTACTGGATCTTATCTTTCCCCGTCTCCCTGTCAGATCACTGACCCGATTCAAATCGGTATCAAAACAATGGTGTGCCCTTATCTCCGATGCCCACTTCGGCCGCCGCCACACTGTTGAAAACCCTAGTTCTCGCATCCCCTCTGGACTCTACTTATACAGGCCTGTCTGTTATCGGGATAATACAGTTCATTCAATCTCTGTTGATGAATTAGGGCGTAAAATTCCTTCTTGTTCAGATACAGTTGAAATACCTGATCATGCTCCAATTAAGTTGATGCGGATGGTATAGTCTTGTAATGGATTGTCTTTATTTAGATTCAATGCTCTTTATGCTCTTAATTTCTATTGTGTTCGTAATTTAGTTACAAATCAACTAAAGTTAGTACCTCTGCCCAAATTAAATGCTTAAAATTATAGTCATGTTGCTACTTGTTGTTTGGCGTTTGACCCTTTGGTATCACCCCATTTCAAAGTTATATGTGTGCAAGTGGTTATTTGTCCATCCCGACGCCGACTAGCGTCTAAATTTTTAAAATTCAGTTCAGAAACTGGTCAACGGGTAGATACCAGTGTTTCTGTGGTTGGAACTGGGCTGGAATTTGCCAGGGGTGAGTATTGCAATGGTGCATTTTATTGGATCCGGGTAAACAGGCTATCTTGCTATCGTTTTGATATCGATGCTGAGAAATTGACCCAAATCGCTTTGCCTCCACAGGCTCGTGGTTCACACTTCCGGCATTTTGGAGAATCTTGTGGACACTTGTACCTTGCAGGTGTCCGAGATAATACAGCAAAAATTTTGAATGTGTACGAGCTGAACCTGGTTAATATGAAGTGGAATATCAAGCACTGGGTTCATATTGATCGTCTGATATCTTCATTCCCACAGGTTAATGTGAATGGGGGAAATCAGATGTGTCACTCCACCCAATCGATATTAGGTGTTCTTAGGGGAGAACGGGATGAAGACTCAGCTCTTATTGCAAATGTTTTGGTTCAAGAGTAAGAAGGTTGAGGTGCTGCTATCTGAGCTCCAATGGAAGGATGATATTAGGAGTATTTCTGCTGGACCTCCATTTGTTCCTGCATATACACTGATTGCAAGCCTACATCATTTGTAAGTATATTATTGTATATAGTTTAGTGCTTAAAGTTTAGTTACAATATTTTTGTTTCAATGTATAATTAATTTAGCTGTTCTACTAATCTTGATTTGCATTTTATTATTGCGGTTTGTATACTCGAGTTTGTGTTGGGTGTGCATATGGGAATAGACATGTTAATATTCTTCCTTGATGTGTATGGTAATTTTAGGACGTGTAAGGCATTTCTTAACTCTGTATACTGGAAGGACCTAGACAAGGCAATACGCTGTACTGCACAGTTTAATGGAGTCAATCTTCCTTCTTTTAAAAAAACATTTATGTCGTCTTAAAACTGTTCATTCTATCAACAATTCAGTTAATTACAAGACAAGGGCAGCTGAAAAACACCGATGTGCTTAACATCCCCATTGGAACAACTACTACCGATGACAGAAAATTTAGTGACTGAATTATCATGCGATCTGATATATGCACACCTATTTTGTGGTCTCATATCTGGTCCATATATGAAGTAGCTGAATTTGCTACTTGTTTACTAAGTTTACTTATTACCTAATCTCATACACCAAAGATCTTAAGCGACCAATCCGGCGGAACATCACACAAACATGATGAAATTTTTAATTATTATAAATTTAAAAACTCTAATGTAATATCTTTTATACATAAAAGGAAAAAACATCAAAATATTAATTTTAGTAAATGTCTGATTTACATAAAATGAATTTCTAATAGCAGATACAATCTCCCCCTCAGCCAATCAAACCAGCCATCTCAACCATCAAAAACTTGAGTAAATCATCCTCAAGCTCCTAACTGAATATGAGGTCCTCTTTATAGTGTTTCCATTCCATTAAGCCCATGAGCAGCAGCACGGATATTGTAAATAACTGGCGTACTCCAAATATTGTGTACTGGTTCAACTGGAACAACTACAAGGGTGACTATGTGGCTTGTTACTTCGGACGGTAGGATATTCAAAGCCATCTAGATCAAAAGATCCACTGCAGACTAAGAAAACATAAAATATACTTTTCAGATATGAGAAGAATTGGAGAAAAACCAAACCCCTTCAAAGCCAAGATATATCCAGAGTTGGCTTCTCATATTACCGTCTTCCTCTCTATATGTCCATTTATAAAGTGGGTGTTGAGTTATATGGGGCTGTAAAGTAATATACTTTGTATTAATTCAATATGATTTAACTTGAATACAAAAGACTTGACTAAACCAGCCTTTATATAGATAGGCTTATATGAGAACATAAAAAGACATCACAAGCACATTAAATCAGATACATGTATATTCTGAATACATTGAACTTTAGAATACATGAATCTTGGAACACAGCAGAATCCTCCAGAATAGCATGACATTCAATACGTTAATTTCCAACATTCTCCCCCTTAACGTATTGACGGATTCCAAGAGCTTCTCTTAACTGCTGAAACCTTTGCTTTGGTAATGCCTTAGTGAATATGTCTGCAACTTGGTCTTCAGACGGACAAAACACAAGCTTTATCTCACCATCTTCAACCGCATCCCGAATGAAATGATGTTTGAGTGCAATATGCCTCGTTCTATTATTGTTAACAGGATTTTTAGCCATATCAATTGCTGACTTGTTGTCACAATAAATCGGGGTGCCATCTTGTTGTTCACAAACAAAATCTGTAAATATTCTCCTCAGCCATATTACTTGAGAAGTGGCTACTGCTGCAGATACATATTCTGCTTCGGCGGTAGACTGCGCAACAGTGTCTTGTTTCTTAGATTGCCATGAAAATATTCCTGATCCAAGAGAAAAACAATAGCCTGATGTACTTTTCAGATCATCTCCGCATCCTCCAAGATCACTATCACTGTAACCGATGAGTTTTACTTCTTTGTTTTTCTCATAACAAAGACCATAGTCTAGTGTTCCTTGAATGTAACGAAGAACATGTTTTGCAGCTCCAAGATGTATGTGGCTTGGATTTTGCATAAACCTTGAGAGCAGACTTGCAGCAAACATAAGATCTGGCCTTGTTGTACAAAGATATAACAGCTTCCCGATCAGACTTCGATAATAAGTAGAATCCATAAAATTTCCACCATCTTTCTTGTATAATTTCTCCCCCATAACCAGTGGTGTCGGAGCTGGATTGCATTCAAACATTCCAAATGTCTTTAATATTTTCTCAGCATAGTTCCTTTGGCAAATAAAAATATTCTCCTTATCTTGATAAATCTCCATGCCAAGAAAATGTCGTAGCAGACCCATATCACTCATCTCATATTTTTTGGTCATATCATTTTTGAATGCTTCAACCATATTTTCACAACTTCCGGCAAAAATTATATCATCAACATATAGCATAACAATTAATATATCAGTACCTTGGTGTTTGACAAACAAGGTTGGTTCATTCATGCTCCTTTTAAATCCAGATTTGATGAGAAAGCTATTTATTTCACTGTACCAAGCACGGGGTGCTTGTTTTAGACCATACAATGCTTTCTTGAGTTTATATACCATGTGTTCCTTTCCTTTGATGACAAACCCCTGTGGCTGATCGACATATACTTCCTCCTTTATCTCGCCATTTAGGAACGCTGATTTTACGTCTAACTGAAACAACTTCCAACCCATTCCAGAAGCAAAAGCAATTAGTGCTCGAATGGAATCTAAGCGAGACACTGGAGCAAACGTTTCATTGAAATCAATCTCTGGCTGTTGTGAATAGCCTTTCGCGACGAGCCTTGCCTTGTTTCTTTGTACTGAGCCATCTGGATTATGTTTCACCTTGTAAATCCACTTCACACCTACAACATCTTTATCTTTTGGCCTGTCTACAAGCTCCCATGTCTGATTTTTTTCTATTACTTGAACTTCTTCTTCCATTGCCTTTCTCCAAATTTCTTCTTTGCATGCTTCCTCAAAATTTTCAGGTGCAATTGAACAATAGTTACAAGTTGGATAAATATCATTTTTGAGAGATTTGTACCTTTTAGGACTTGAGTCAGGACACTACGCCATATATGAGCTATGGCAATGGTTTGATCATTGGTGTTGCAATGTTATGTTGCATTAGAGGCACTAATCCATACCTACCGCAACGATAATCATTCATGTCCATTTGATGTTGCGATAGCCAAAACTATGTGTTGCATAGAGTATTTGTAGAATAATTATTTATAATATGATAATAAAATTTAAAGCTAAAATACTTTTAAATTATTAATTAATAAGATATAATATATTAAACATGAAAGAACTAAATATTGAAATACAATATAATATACATGTGAAAACACTGAATTCTTAAATAATATTAATTTCATTATAATAAATTTTTAATGTAATTAATTATAATAAAGATAATAACTTTGAAACTAATTGATTATTAAGAAAATAATGACATTGAAATTTATATTTTTTTAAAATAAAATTGTTATTTTTAAAATATCAAAGAAATTGGAAATGATATTTAAGATGAATCCTTCGTATTAGCAAGACAATAAAAAAAAATCGAAACAAAGCTCTGCGTGAAAAATTAAGAGCGGCAAAACTCCCGCTTTTGTTTCACCCACCTCATATCATTTCAGCCCCCACACACATTTTTGTCCACACACACTCACCTCACTCACCTTCTATAATCACCGGTGTCTTCAAACTCAGCTCTTCGACGATTGGGTAACTTTTGGGGACAACTGAATCGAGTTCTCTCTCAATCGATTTCATCGTTATTAGGGTTTTGGTTTCAGGTCTTCAATCGCAGGCTTTGATTCAAAGCTTCTTCATTGAATGGAACTAGGGCTTTAGATTCATATTGCCTTGTAATTTATTTGAAAGATTTGAATTAGGGATTTCATTTTAGTTATGTTAATTTGTGTCTCGTTTGTTTCAGGACTTCAATTAAATTAGGGATCCACTCCAACATGAATGGCTTGAGTCGAATTAGGGCTTTTCACTTCAATTGGGGCTTCGAATTCTTGGATTGTGATTTAAGGTGTACTCCCTTCATATTTCTTTTTATTTGTGTGTATGTATACTCGAGTTCAGCGTTTCCAGATTTTCTTTTGGGATCAATAGTTTAGAGTTTGTATCTGGCAATTGAATTTCAATTGGAATCTCTATGATGGCCTTTTGATATATGTATGTATATTCATGTGCGTATTTTGCTGAAACTTGATCTAGCCATTACCAAGTCTAATTTGATGCTCTGTATTTTATTCGTTTCTCGGGATTATTTTTTTTTGGATGTAAAATGATCTGTGTTTTCACGAGTTGTTTTTATATTGAATTATACTGGAATTGGTTCTTGGCTAGTTATTTTGGGGGACTGTGACCTCATAACTTGATGTATTTCTATAGCCGGTCCTATATATCATTGCTTTAGTTTCACCGTAATAGTTCATTTTCGTTTCCTAGTGTAACCATATGTTGACTATTCAGATAACATCCCTGCTGTTGGTATGGCAATGGAGGGTGCGACTATGTCAAAAAACCTGAATTCTTACTGAAGTCTATTCCAAATATTAGCATATTTGATCCCAAAGTAAAGCTTCCAGTGAAGAAATTCTATGAAGGTAAGAGAGCATATTAAGCCAGCTTCATCCATCATTTCTTTTCTACAACCAGTAAACACTTTCCAATGATCACAACATATGAAAGTATATACTGGTGATGGTTGGCATTTGGATTTAAAAAGTACTAACTTTGATGCATATTCCCGACCAGATTTTTATACTAAGGTAATTCCTTACTCGCTTTAAGGCTTGGCTGCAGATACAGCTCCTGGTAATTATATAAAACTTTCTCAGCATTAACTACCTGAAAATATTGTGCTAAAGGAGAAGAAGCTAATCTGAAACCATCCTATTAAATGAGAGAATCAGAATCTGGCATAAATTAGGACATTTAAATTTGTTAGAACTGTTATCATAACTTAACATTGTCCAAGCTAATCAATTGGTAACATGGGAGATGTTATTGAGATTGATACATGGGTTGATGCATCAGCAAAAAATGGTATGTGTTATAAATCGAACACGAGCTTTGAGAATTGAATGAAATATAAAATTTCAAATACGAACTTCTATTGATGCGGGACTCTTACTATAGTCAGGACTCGGGAGGCTGCATTAGCAATATAAACTAACAGACTTCCCTAGCAACTTATAGTTTCATTTGTTTATATCTCTACAAGGCATCTGGCGTTTGTTTATATTTCTATCTTTGTCTTAACGATTAGATTTGTATGATTATGTTCATAACACATATCACTTAAATATGGCATTTCAGGTTTCATATCTCTTCAGAAATCCAGAAGTTTTGGACATGGTTACATTCAAGGTGCCACTTATTCTTCAGCTGTTAGTGGAAGAGTGAAGATATTTTGTTTATTGAAAGAAAAATGAAGTGTTGTGCAAAGTTGTGAGTGACTAAAGTTGTGAGGCGATAAACTGATTTGGTAGCTGCTTTGATTTGATTCCATTTGGTAGTTACTTTTGTTTGTATCAAAGAATAGTTTATTGAGATGTTTAACATTTAAAGTGTATATTTTCAACTCCTTTCGGTAAATAATGTTGCTTTCGATTAATAAAATGGGGCAGCTGCTGTAGTAAAATGTTTGAAAGTTATATTTAATGTTGCAATAGTACATACTCATATATGTTGCTATGGGACTGACACATGGCAGTCAGTAGGCGACACGTGGCACTTTGGGCTCACATGTGGGATCCACGTGGACCCTAAAAATGGGACTTACAAGAGGGACCCACATGTGGGTCCCACTATTTTTTTAAAATCAAAAGGTCTAATGTAACATAATATATTTGTTCCTATAGGGTCGTCAGATGTTGCAATAGCACGTTTATTGTAACATAAAAAGCCGTGTTGCAGTAGCTTACCTAAATGTTGCAATAGAAGCCTAAGGCAGCATGCAAAAGTGCAACTTAAATTTTATGTTGCAATAGCCCTTTTTCGGGCTATGGCAACATATTTTGGGGTTATGGCATCATTTTTTTGATGTTGTCGTAGGCCATATATGGCGTAGTGGGAGATGATAGTTCTGGACTAGATTGACTTTGTGTTGGTGTTGATGGAGGTGAATTATCCACATCATTATCTGAAATATCTGAATTCTCATCTTCCGTGTTTGTTGGAGGAACACTATTATATTCAAATCCTTTTTTATCAACTCTGTTCTCCTTCCAATTCCATGAGGCATACTCATCAACTTGTACATCGCGACTGATAAAGACTTTGTTTTCAGCAAGACTGAAAATTCTGTAGCCTTTGCTCATACTACTGTAGCCAACGAAAATACACCTCTCACTAGCTTCACCAAGTTTAGATCGATGCACCTTCGGAATATGTGCATAACATATGCTTCCAAAAACTTTAAGATGATTGAGTGACGGCTTTCTGCCCCTCCATGCTTCAAATGGAGTTTTGCCCCAAACAGCCTTTGTGGGACATCTATTTGTCAGATATACAGCTGTATAAACAGCTTCTGCCCAGAAGGTTATTGGCAGCCCTTTCTCATGCATCATTGATTTTGCCATCTCCACAATTGTTTGATTCTTTCGTTCAGACACACCATTTTGTTGGGGCGTATATCGAACAGTGAGTTGTCGTTCTATTCCTTCATCTTCACAAAATTTCTGAAATTCTTTTGATGTGTATTCCGTGCCATTATCGCTTCTTAGAGTTTTGATATGACATCCACTTTGTTTTTCCACAAGGCTTTTGAATTTTTTAAAGATAGAGAACACTGCTGATTTTTGTCTCATAAAGTAAACCCATGTCATGCGTGTATAATCATCAATAAATAAGATGAAATACCTGTTTTGCGCATGTGATGGATTTTCCATTGGGCCACAGACATCTGTATGTACCAGCTCCAATTTTGTTTTTGCTCTCCAGGAGACTCCTTTTGGAAATGATTGTCGATGTTGCTTTCCAAATGCACATCCTTCGCAAACACCTTTTATTTTTTCAATGTAAGGCAGCCCATGCACCATTCTTTGATTGTAAAGAACCTTCAGATTATGATAATTCACATGCCCAAGTCTTTTATGCCATAGACTTGAAACAGGTTCATTAGATGTCGCTTGCAAGGCGGATGCGTATTTAATATTGAGAGAAAAAGTTCTATTTTTCATCTCAATTGTTGTCATCACTTGCTTCTTGTCTGTCTTGTCATAGATGTTGCACATATTATTGTCAAACTCCAATTTGTATCCATTCTCCAATAGTTGACCCAAACTGAGTAAATTTTCATGTAAACTTGGAACGAGAAGAACATTTTGAATCTGACTAGCTCCATTCTTAGTTTGAATTGAAATAGAGCCCATACCTTTTGATTCCACAAGTTGTCCATTGCCAAGTTTAACCGGAGTTTTAATACTTGAATCAATGTTGCAGAAAATTTCTTTCTGTGGTGACATATGATTGCTACAGCCACTGTCTAGGAGCCATCTTTCATTTTTCAGATGCATCGTGCTTTGGCATGCATAGAAAGTTGTGTGAGAATCTTCATTTTGTTTCTGAAAATTAATCTGGTTTGCTTGTTGAATATCACGTGATCTGCAATCCTTAGATAAATGACCAAATCGATGACATTTATCACATTTTGGCTTGCCCTTGAACCAACAATCTTTATTTGAGTGACTAGATCTGTTGCAAATAGTGCAGTGCAAAGAAACTGGTCTACCAAAATCTGGCCTGCCTTTTCCTCTTGATCCGTTCCTGAAATTTCGAAAATTATATCTTAGGTTCCTGCCTCCGCGAAACTGAGTGATAGTTGAACTTTCTCCTTGCTTTTGATTTGAGATATTGAGCTTTGACTGAAATGCTGCTTCAACGGGTTTTTCAGATTGTCTGGACGTCCTTTGCTCAAATGATTTTAGAGACCCCATGAGTTCTTGAACAGTTAAAGTTGCAAGATCCTTTGTTTCTTCAATCACTGAAACAATAGTATTGAACTTTTCCGGCAGACAAACAAGAATTTTTTCCACCTGTCTTTTGTCAGTAATGTCTTCTCCAAATGATTTCATTTGATTTATCAACTCAAAAAATCTAGTAGAGAAATCATTAAGAGTTTCATCTTCTTTCATTTTTATATTCTCCAATTCTCTTCTTAAGGTTTGGAGTTTAATAGTCCGTACCTTTGCATCTCCTAGATATTCTCCTTGAAGAATGTCCCAAGCCTCTTTTGCTGTATTGGCTCGCATTATTCTTGGAAATATAGCTTTTGTTACAGCTCTTTGGATTATTGACAGAGCACTGGCATCGGTTTGCCTTAATTTCTCCAAATTCTTTTGATCCGCATCTGAGATAACAGCTTCATCAGGAGGTTCTTTGTATCCCTTCTCTACGATCTCCCATTGATTAAGAGACCTGAAAATGGTCTTCATTTTAACTGACCAGAACTCATAATCTTCGCCATTGAATTCTGGAATAAATTGCTGACTTGAGAAATTTGTGGAGGAACTGAATGCTGCCATTAAATCTTGCTGCTTCCTCTGATTTGTTTGTAACGTGGCTCTGATGCCAAATGTTGAGTTATATGGGGCTGTAAAGTAATATACTTTGTATTAATTCAATATGATTTAACTTGAATACAAAAGACTTGACTAAACCAGCCTTTATATAGATAGGCTTATATGAGAACATAAAAAGACATCACAAGCACATTAAATCAGATACATGTATATTCTGAATACATTGAACTTTAGAATACATGAATCTTGGAACACAGCAGAATCCTCCAGAATAGCATGACATTCAATACGTTAATTTCCAACAGTGGGGATCAGATATTATAAGATGAAAAGAGAAAAAAAGAAGTAAAATATCTACATGCTACGTACTTGCTTCTTAAACAATTCCATATGTGTCAACTTATATTTTTGAGGAATCTTGCTAAACTCTACTAGTTTTCTAGATGACGGTAAAGCCACAGATCCTGCATGTTTACAATATGTGGGTGGTCTTAATAGGATGTCACAAAACTAAGGAAGCATAAATATAAATTTTATGTCATTATTTTAACAATATACAACATCACGTCAAAAGCTTGGCATTGTATCAGCCAGAGAGTATCATAAATTCTGGAGTTCGATTTTGTAATTATCTTATATTACGGATATGGTAATTACAAAATTGAACTCCAGAATTTGAGATAACCACTTGCTGACACAATGTTAAGCCTTCAAGGAGATGGTGTATATGGTTATAACTACCTGATATCATCTAGGATCTTTTTAATAAATGGAAAGATTAAGGAAGCATAAGTATAAATTTCTAACTCCTATGTCGTCATTTTAACCATATACAATATCTCGTCAAAAGTTTGGCATTGATTCAGGAAAGTGAGTATCTCAAATTCTAGAGTTCAATTTTGTAACTACCTTATATTAGAGATAAGGTAATTACAAAATTGAACTCCAGAATTTCAGATAACCATTTGCTGACACAATGTTAAGCCTTCAAGGAGATGGCGTATATGGTAACTACCCAATATCATCTAAGATTTTTTTTCTAAATAAATGGCAAGACTAAGGAGCATAAGTACACATTTTTAACTCCTATCTCGTCATTTTAACTATATACAACATCTCGTCAAAAATTTGGCATTGAATCAGGAAGTGAGCATCTCAAATTCTGGAGTTCGATTTTGTAATTATCTTATATTAGAGATAAGGTAATTACAAAATTGAACTCCAGAATTTAAGATAACCATTTGCTGATACGATGTTAAGCCTTGAAGGAGATAGCGTATATCGTAACTACCCGATATCATCTAGGATTTATTTTAATAAATGACAAGACTAAGGAAGCATAAGTAAAATATTTATGTCATTATTTAACAATATACAGCATCACGTCAAAAGCTTGACATTGTATTAGCTAGTGAGTATCATAAGTTCTGGAGTTCGATTTTGTAATTACCTTATATTACCGATATGGTAATTACAAAATTGAACTCCAGAATTTAAGATAACCACTTGCTGACACAATGTTAAGCCTTCAAGGAGATGGTGTATATGGTAGCTACCCGATATCATCTAGAATTTTTCTAATAAATAGAAAGACTAAAGAAGCATAAGTACAAATGTTTAACTCCTATATCGTCATTTTAATCATATACAATATCTCGTCAAAAGTTTGGCATTGAATCAGGAAGTGAGTATCTCAAATTCTAGAGTTCGATTTTGTAATTACCTTATATTGGAGATAAGGTAATTACAAAATTGAACTCCAGAATTTAGGATAACCATTTGCTGACACAATGTTAAGCCTTCAGGGAGATCGCGTATATGGTAATTACTATCCGATATCATCTAGGATTTTTTTTTAATAAATGGTAAAACTAAGGAAGCATAAGTACAAATTTCTAACCCCTATATCGTCATTGTAACCCAACCCTAACATAGGCTCGAAAAACTAATTACTCGATCCCAATTGGTCTTCTTTCTCATAACTCACAAATACATTATAAGATTTCTTAGATATAGATTAATAGATCTATAATTTTAGTACAAGTGTCATAAAATAGAATAACTGGATTGTTATATATATTGCAATTTTATCAAAAAGTTTCATTCAAATCTATACAAAATAGTTTACGGTAAAAGTACATTGCAAACTATATCTTATCGGAATTGCTTTTTTTTTTTTAAGGTCGTTTTTCTACTACAAGAAATTGCAAAAAAAATAAAATTATGAGGAACGCAAATTAATTATAGATCGCAAATAAGAAAATAAAAGCCATATATATCAATGTGATAGATTTTTACCTATGCAAAGAAAATCATTGCAATGTGGCTTTGAGCTTTACGATTCATGATTGTATGCACCTTTAACAATATTGTAGGATGTAGTAGATATGTCAGTTTTTCTTGATCTCTTCTTCTTTGGGCTACAATTCTCACAGTAGGAGCCAGTTGCCTATGTTGAGGAGTGGTGCCCAAAACTCAAGGCAATTAATTGGATCCAAAAGGTCCAATTGTATAACTCTGAAAACACGACATATATATATATATATACATATATATATATATATATATATATATATATTACCTTTATGTACAATATTTATCTGGTATAACAAGAATCTATATACTTATCCCATGGATCATTCCTTAGTTAGACCTTGAATATAGAATATAGGAAGAGAAATAGAGAAAATACGAAAACAAGAAGAACTCCCACTCTGTTGTAGTCCTAGCAGATTTCCATAACAAATGCCTCAAAGCAATGCCTTTATCATCCTTGTGCATATTCTCATATAAATGCATAACTCCGAATATGTGTTCTGCATTAGGAAATACAAACTCCAATAATGCATTAATCAGACCATGTATTGATTATATGCGAGATCAGTCCAATTACAACCAAGTAATCACATTTATGTAAAATACCATTAAATGCCAAAAGGCACAGACAATATCCTTAGATGACTATCAGTATTTGCAGAACGCTTACCAGCTTTGTTGGTCTATTAGTTAGGGAAAATTTTGCAACAAAGTGCTCCATATATACCAATAACAGCATCTAAACCACCAATCATAATCAGGCTAGCCAAATGGACTGGAAAACATATTAAGTTGTGGATTCCCAACTGAAGTATGTTGGAATGGGAACTGGTTGCCTCTTGCTTTTCCTGTGATGCTAGCATAGCTAGAAAATCATCCATAGATGTCTGAGAATGCATGCAGTTAACCAAATTTTATGGATATTTTATACAGACTGGATATTACTAAGATATCATAGTATGATATTATAAGTTAGTTAAACAAATAGTGAAACCATCTTTACAGAGAATTGTGGATTCCCTCCTGCTACGTTTTCCCGTCTCAAAGAGAATTGCAACCTGAATATCTCCCACCAGTCCTTTATGAAACCTGTCTCTGCATCCAGCACAAAGTAAAATTTGAAAACATCTGAAATTAATTACCAAAATATATTTAGGGAGACCATCTATGATGGAGAATATGTTTTAACCCGTTAGAAATATAAGAATACTCAAGAGTAAAACAATCAAAAATCCCCTTAAACACGAGTTCGACAAATATTATACACCTACAACATCTTCTTTTCTGAATTTTTTTCAACATTGATGCCTTTAGTTGCTTATGTCATATATAGAACAGTAATTCGGCCACCTTTTCTGGCCAATCAATTCGTAATTTGGGAGCTTTAAAACAAAAAGCCTGATTTGAAGGGCGCACAGTCCCAATTGAAAAAACGTCAAGTAATTTCGAGACTCTCTCTCCAAAATGTAAAAAGTTGCAAGTTTTTGTTCATAGATTGGGGATGCCAACACATAATGTAAAAAACAAGTAATTTACATGTAGCCATGCAAGTACCATATAAACATATAAGATTCTGAGTCCAACAGTTAACAATTACTATAATAGCACAAGAAAGCTTACACGATACAGGCTTCGAGCTCTGACTCTGATGGGAAAAATTTCTTATATGAAATGTATTCAGCCGCCGCTGCAGATGGTACGGTCATATTTTAAGAGATTACTAGCTTGGGCCGTGCAGGGCCGGCTCAACTAAATTTGAGGCCCTAAGCAGACTTGAAAATGAGGCCTTTTTATATAAAAAATATTTTTTATTTAAAACCGTATATATTTTAGATTATTATAAATTAATTACGCACAAAAATTTATATACCATTTTATATGTTGTTTTTTTATTTATTATTAGGTTTATTTGTACATTAATGTAACATTTAAATTAATTAAACATTAGAAAAGTACTATAACATAAAAAGTAGAAATCATATAATTTATAATAATGTAAAACTTGTGAAAAATAAATATTATATATTTTAGATGATAAATTTTATTACATTTATTAAGTACTTAATACACATGCGACTAAAAAATTTAAAATCATTTGATTCATTTAATTCTCACTTTTTAAGTTAATCTTATTTATATTTATTAATATTTCATATTATATATATATATATATATATATATATATTATCTTTTTAAAGTTCACTGGTTCATATTTGTTTTAGATATTTTGTTTTTTTCATATTTACGAACAAAAATTTAAATATTATTATTTCAATATATATACTTTCATAAAATTTTGAGGCCCTTTTCAGGTTGGGGGCCTAAGCGACCCCTTAGATGGCCTTAGTGTTGAGCCGGCCCTGGGGCCGTGCCAAGCACATTTTTAAATAATTTTTATGATTTTATACTTTTTTTATTCTGAATAAAAATTTGGTGTTTAAATTTTTATACAAAAAAAAAAAATTAAAAATAAGTTGTAGAACTATGTTTTATATGCGCCTTAAAATGCGTGTCGAGTAGTGTGAAAAAACTGTAAATAAATGAGGGGGACAGAGGGAGTATTATTTATTATAATTATATTTTTTTTATTGAATTATATTATTATCCTCTTAATATACTTATATACACTATAGTTATTTAGATATAAAACTTTATATATACATTTGATCTTATCTTGATTTTTGAATTTTTTTTTAAAAAAGTCTCAAATACATGTTATGATATGTATTTATTTCACAATGATATATTTTATTTTAGTAAATCAGTATGTTGTTTTGATTTTCAAAGAGATTGAAAAAAAATATTGCAATTGACTTTAGGGTATCTTATGTATAGTAAAATTGAAATTTTTTAATTTATAATTATTTTGGAAGTCTAATCGGTAAATTTTCTGTGTGAGGCTAGTTAGAATTATGATATGTATTAATTTAAAAAAGATATTTTATTTTAATAGAATTATTGTGTTATTTATGATTTCCAAAAGAGATAAAAAAATATTTTACAATTGATTTGTCGGGTATTTAATTGTTCATAAAATTTCTTCTTAATTAATTTTATGATTTATAAGAAGTCTAAAACAACACATATTTACATTTTATTAATTTGAAATTTTTAAATGATGTGTGAAATTTTTATCATGCTCCACTGTTTTTTTGTAAAGATGATTATATAGGTACTTGTTTAAGCCCCGGTTGTGCTGACATGAATATCGATAATAAGTATATAAGAAGTCCATATAATTTACATATATTTTATCCATACATGTATTTTCTTGAAACAAGTTTTGGTGATCATGGTGTGAATAATCAATGTCTCTTGATCTCAACTCCAGCGTTAACAAGGTCGCAACTTTACTCTTCCTCTCTAACCAACCATGCTCTCTTCTCCTCTTTTGGTCTATAAAAAGATCATTTCTTGATCCATTTTGAAACCATGCATGCTCAATTTCACGTTCATGGGAGCTAGCTTAAAGAGTCTGCTCGAGAACAAGGCATACTAAGAGAATGATAGGCGCCACAAATAACCAACCAATTTTTTCGTAATTAAGTTTTGGCGGTACTTATTATAAGAGTGTTTGATCCATGTTTGAAAGCATAAGTACATATGGTAATTTCATTACGTTCACCAAAACTGTAAAATAGTACTCGAGTTTAACATGTGTCAAGATACAAAAGGGATTTGCACTGGTGATAAATCATACAGCTGTGAAACCTATCCAATTTTAAGTGTTAAAAAGAGAGATCCTAATTTTGAAATATTTATGAAAGATTTCAATTGATAAACCGCCATCCAGAATTGAGAGTGCATAATATGCGAACCTGGGCCATTTGAATTACTTTTCTGCAGATTTAAAAAGAGTATTTGAATGAGAGCATGATTGGATAGCCCACGTAGTTAAGTGTTTATCCTCCGTTGTCTCATGTCCTGGGCTCGACTTTGGCTCATCTCGAGAATATATGGTCGTCCTCACCAGCTTCAGCATGGTTAAGCCCTTGTGTTGCTAATGTATGGCTGTCGACTATTAGTTACCCTCCTCATCAATTGATAGTTTAATTAACTGTGACCAACCTTGGCACATCAGTTTGCACATAGCTTTGACTTGTAGTATAGATTAATAATGTCAGTGCCCCATCTGGTATATTTACAGGTGGGATTATGACAGGAACAAAAAGGTCATGACAATTTTTATTTAAAATGTAGCCGGAAATTTGAATTTGACGAAAAAAATTGGAGGTGAAAAATCAGAGCTAAAAATGGCCGATTGAAGTCAAATTAGGCGGTCAAATTTAAGAAGTCATATTTAACCGGTCATATTTAAGCAGTCACATTTAATTAAATATGACCGAAAATGTTAAATTCCACTAAGCTATCTCTGACAAACAATTTCCGGTCAAATTTAGCTAAATTCGACTACGCGTTGTCAAATTTAATTAAATATGACCGAAAATTGGCGGTCAAATTTACCCGTTTTTGTTGTAGCACGCAATCAAAACTAAAACCGAAGAAACTACACAAATCTTCTTTATAGTCTTCGAAATTATCAGAGTTTGAGCCATCATCAGAGTTTGATGACTCATTATCAAACTTTGTGATTAGAGCCTTTCTTTTTGAGTGACTCCTCTTTACAACAACTTCCTTGGGTGCTTTCTCCTTAACCTTCAAGGTGATTGATTTAAACTTACCACCATGTATCTTGCTCCTTAGCTCTATATCAAGCTCATAAATTTCATCAACAGACATAATCATCGTCAACAAACCTATTTGTTTTAATTTTTTAAACTCAAATAATTTAATTCTTTATAAAATTTCTATCATGTTTCAGAATTCAAATAGATAAGGAGTAATACCAAAATACCGAAATTTGTTTATCATCATATATTTTTTAATTTAATCATTATTATTATACTACTACTCCCTCTGTCATTGTATACGTTTTTTTTTCACTGCTCGACACGCTTTTTAAGACTCTTATAAAACATAGTTTTACAACTTTTTTTTCAGATTTTCTTTTTTTGTATAAAAATATAAATGTTATACTTTTACAAAAAAAGAAAATCTTAAAAATAATTTACATAACTATATTATATTGAAGCATTAAAGTCCGTGCCGCGCCCCCGTCCCCCAATGTATACTATTGACTGGGACGGAGGGAGTATGAAAGACTTTTATATTGATTATAATTTTGTAATGTAATGATTATTCCACCGACAAAACTATATCACAAAACAAACTATTTATTTTAATTTTTGAAAATCAAATTATTTGATTTACAAACAACTCTGTACAATTTCCTATCATGTTTTAGAATTCAGATAAATATGAAGTTCATCTTGATATTATTAACATAATTCATATTAATACAAAATTTCATTCATTCACGGCCCTTTACAAGATTACGATAAAAACGAAATGATCGTGGTAATGATGACATGAATAGAAACTCAACTACAATGAAGTTACAACAATCGTCCATTTTGCACTATGTAGTAAATCTCAAATAATAAGCAAGTACCCATGTTTTTCACAAAATTTATTGGACACAATAAACAAAACAACAAACTTAGCTTGTATAAACAAAATAACCACATTTCATTTCATTTTGCTAAAGCGCCGCCTGACAAGAAATGGTAACTAGGAAGAACCCTAAATCTCAAAAATTATGTTCACCATCAGCAGAATTGATCGGGGGCAACGATAGCTTACTGGATCTTATCTTTCCCCGTCTCCCTGTCAGATCACTGACCCGATTCAAATCGGTATCAAAACAATGGTGTGCCCTTATCTCCGATGCCCACTTCGGCCGCCGCCACACTGTTGAAAACCCTAGTTCTCGCATCCCCTCTGGACTCTACTTATACAGGCCTGTCTGTTATCGGGATAATACAGTTCATTCAATCTCTGTTGATGAATTAGGGCGTAAAATTCCTTCTTGTTCAGATACAGTTGAAATACCTGATCATGCTCCAATTAAGTTGATGCGGATGGTATAGTCTTGTAATGGATTGTCTTTATTTAGATTCAATGCTCTTTATGCTCTTAATTTCTATTGTGTTCGTAATTTAGTTACAAATCAACTAAAGTTAGTACCTCTGCCCAAATTAAATGCTTAAAATTATAGTCATGTTGCTACTTGTTGTTTGGCGTTTGACCCTTTGGTATCACCCCATTTCAAAGTTATATGTGTGCAAGTGGTTATTTGTCCATCCCGACGCCGACTAGCGTCTAAATTTTTAAAATTCAGTTCAGAAACTGGTCAACGGGTAGATACCAGTGTTTCTGTGGTTGGAACTGGGCTGGAATTTGCCAGGGGTGAGTATTGCAATGGTGCATTTTATTGGATCCGGGTAAACAGGCTATCTTGCTATCGTTTTGATATCGATGCTGAGAAATTGACCCAAATCGCTTTGCCTCCACAGGCTCGTGGTTCACACTTCCGGCATTTTGGAGAATCTTGTGGACACTTGTACCTTGCAGGTGTCCGAGATAATACAGCAAAAATTTTGAATGTGTACGAGCTGAACCTGGTTAATATGAAGTGGAATATCAAGCACTGGGTTCATATTGATCGTCTGATATCTTCATTCCCACAGGTTAATGTGAATGGGGGAAATCAGATGTGTCACTCCACCCAATCGATATTAGGTGTTCTTAGGGGAGAACGGGATGAAGACTCAGCTCTTATTGCAAATGTTTTGGGCACAGTTGTTTCGTATAATTTCAAGAGTAAGAAGGTTGAGGTGCTGCTATCTGAGCTCCAATGGAAGGATGATATTAGGAGTATTTCTGCTGGACCTCCATTTGTTCCTGCATATCCACTGATTGCAAGCCTACATCATTTGTAAGTATATTATTATATATAGTTTAGTGCTTAAAGTTTAGTTACAATATTTTTGTTTCAATGTATAATTAATTTAGCTGTTCTACTAATCTTGATTTGCATTTTATTATTGCGGTTTGTATACTCGAGTTTGTGTTGGGTGTGCATATGGGAATAGACATGTTAATATTCTTCCTTGATGTGTATGGTAATTTTAGGACGTGTAAGGCATTTCTTAACTCTGTATACTGGAAGGACCTAGACAAGGCAATACGCTGTACTGCACAGTTTAATGGAGTCAATCTTCCTTCTTTTAAAAAAACATTTATGTCGTCTTAAAACTGTTCATTCTATCAACAATTCAGTTAATTACAAGACAAGGGCAGCTGAAAAACACCGATGTGCTTAACATCCCCATTGGAACAACTACTACCGATGACAGAAAATTTAGTGACTGAATTATCATGCGATCTGATATATGCACACCTATTTTGTGGTCTCATATCTGGTCCATATATGAAGTAGCTGAATTTGCTACTTGTTTACTAAGTTTACTTATTACCTAATCTCTTACACCAAAGATCTTAAGCGACCAATCCGGCGGAACATCACACAAACATGATGAAATTTTTAATTATTATAAATTTAAAAACTCTAATGTAATATCTTTTATACATAAAAGGAAAAAACATCAAAATATTAATTTTAGTAAATGTCTGATTTACATAAAATGAATTTCTAATAGCAGATACAATCTCCCCCTCAGCCAATCAAACCAGCCATCTCAACCATCAAAAACTTGAGTAAATCATCCTCAAGCTCCTAACTGAATATGAGGTCCTCTTTATAGTGTTTCCATTCCATTAAGCCCATGAGCAGCAGCACGGATATTGTAAATAACTGGCGTACTCCAAATATTGTGTACTGGTTCAACTGGAACAACTATGTGGCTTGTTACTTCGGACGGTAGGATATTCAAAGCCATCTAGATCAAAAGATCCACTGCAGACTAAGAAAACATAAAATATACTTTTCAGATATGAGAAGAATTGGAGAAAAACCAAACCCCTTCAAAGCCAAGATATATCCAGAGTTGGCTTCTCATATTACCGTCTTCCTCTCTATATGTCCATTTATAAAGTGGGGATCAGATATTATAAGATGAAAAGAGAAAAAAAGAAGTAAAATATCTACATGCTACGTACTTGCTTCTTAAACAATTCCATATGTGTCAACTTATATTTTTGAGGAATCTTGCTAAACTCTACTAGTTTTCTAGATGACGGTAAAGCCACAGATCCTGCATGTTTACAATATGTGGGTGGTCTTAATAGGATGTCACAAAACTAAGGAAGCATAAATATAAATTTTATGTCATTATTTTAACAATATACAACATCACGTCAAAAGCTTGGCATTGTATCAGCCAGAGAGTATCATAAATTCTGGAGTTCGATTTTGTAATTATCTTATATTACGGATATGGTAATTACAAAATTGAACTCCAGAATTTGAGATAACCACTTGCTGACACAATGTTAAGCCTTCAAGGAGATAGTGTATATGGTTATAACTACCTGATATCATCTAGGATCTTTTTAATAAATGGAAAGACTAAGGAAGCATAAGTATAAATTTCTAACTCCTATGTCGTCATTTTAACCATATACAATATCTCGTGAAAAGTTTGGCATTGATTCAGGAAAGTGAGTATCTCAAATTCTAGAGTTCGATTTTGTAACTACCTTATATTAGAGATAAGGTAATTACAAAATTGAACTCCAGAATTTCAGATAACCATTTGCTGACACAATGTTAAGCCTTCAAGGAGATGGCGTATATGGTAACTACCCAATATCATCTAAGATTTTTTTTCTAAATAAATGGCAAGACTAAGGAGCATAAGTACACATTTTTAACTCCTATCTCGTCATTTTAACTATATACAACATCTCGTCAAAAATTTGGCATTGAATCAGGAAGTGAGCATCTCATATTCTGGAGTTCGATTTTGTAATTATCTTATATTAGAGATAAGGTAATTACAAAATTGAACTCCAGAATTTAAGATAACCATTTGCTGATACGATGTTAAGCCTTGAAGGAGATAGCGTATATCGTAACTACCCGATATCATCTAGGATTTATTTTAATAAATGACAAGACTAAGGAAGCATAAGTAAAATATTTATGTCATTATTTAACAATATACAGCATCACGTCAAAAGCTTGACATTGTATTAGCTAGTGAGTATCATAAGTTCTGGAGTTCGATTTTGTAATTACCTTATATTACCGATATGGTAATTACAAAATTGAACTCCAGAATTTAAGATAACCACTTGCTGACACAATGTTAAGCCTTCAAGGAGATGGTGTATATGGTAGCTACCCGATATCATCTAGAATTTTTCTAATAAATAGAAAGACTAAAGAAGCATAAGTACAAATGTTTAACTCCTATATCGTCATTTTAATCATATACAATATCTCGTCAAAAGTTTGGCATTGAATCAGGAAGTGAGTATCTCAAATTCTAGAGTTCGATTTTGTAATTACCTTATATTGGAGATAAGGTAATTACAAAATTGAACTCCAGAATTTAGGATAACCATTTGCTGACACAATGTTAAGCCTTCAGGGAGATCGCGTATATGGTAATTACTATCCGATATCATCTAGGATTTTTTTTTAATAAATGGTAAAACTAAGGAAGCATAAGTACAAATTTCTAACCCCTATATCGTCATTGTAACCCAACCCTAACATAGGCTCGAAAAACTAATTACTCGATCCCAATTGGTCTTCTTTCTCATAACTCACAAATACATTATAAGATTTCTTAGATATAGATTAATAGATCTATAATTTTAGTACAAGTGTCATAAAATGGAATAACTGGATTGTTATATATATTGCAATTTTATCAAAAAGTTTCATTCAAATCTATACAAAATAGTTTACGGTAAAAGTACATTGCAAACTATATCTTATCGGAATTGCTTTTTTTTTTTTTAAGGTCGTTTTTCTACTACAAGAAATTGCAAAAAAAATAAAATTATGAGGAACGCAAATTAATTATAGATCGCAAATAAGAAAATAAAAGCCATATATATCAATGTGATAGATTTTTACCTATGCAAAGAAAATCATCGCAATGTGGCTTTGAGCTTTACGATTCATGATTGTATGCACCTTTAACAATATTGTAGGATGTAGTAGATATGTCAGTTTTTCTTGATCTCTTCTTCTTTGGGCTACAATTCTCACAGTAGGAGCCAGTTGCCTATGTTGAGGAGTGGTGCCCAAAACTCAAGGCAATTAATTGGATCCAAAAGGTCCAATTGTATAACTCTGAAAACATGACATATATATATATATATACATATATATATATATATATATATATTACCTTTATGTACAATATTTATCTGGTATAACAAGAATCTATATACTTATCCCATGGATCATTCCTTAGTTAGACCTTGAATATAGAATATAGGAAGAGAAATAGAGAAAATACGAAAACAAGAAGAACTCCTACTCTGTTGTAGTCCTAGCAGATTTCCATAACAAATGCCTCAAAGCAATGCCTTTATCATCCTTGTGCATATTCTCATATAAATGCATAACTCCGAATATGTGTTCTGCATTAGGAAATACAAACTCCAATAATGCATTAATCAGACCATGTATTGATTATATGCGAGATCAGTCCAATTACAACCAAGTAATCACATTTATGTAAAATACCATTAAATGCCAAAAGGCACAGACAATATCCTTAGATGACTATCAGTATTTGCAGAACGCTTACCAGCTTTGTTGGTCTATTAGTTAGGGAAAATTTTGCAACAAAGTGCTCCATATATAACAATAACAGCATCTAAACCACCAATCATAATCAGGCTAGCCAAATGGACTGGAAAACATATTAAGTTGTGGATTCCCAACTGAAGTATGTTGGAATGGGAACTGGTTGCCTCTTGCTTTTCCTGTGATGCTAGCATAGCTAGAAAATCATCCATAGATGTCTGAGAATGCATGCAGTTAACCAAATTTTATGGATATTTTATACAGACTGGATATTACTAAGATATCATAGTATGATATTATAAGTTAGTTAAACAAATAGTGAAACCATCTTTACAGAGAATTGTGGATTCCCTCCTGCTACGTTTTCCCGTCTCAAAGAGAATTGCAACCTGAATATCTCCCACCAGTCCTTTATGAAACCTGTCTCTGCATCCAGCACAAAGTAAAATTTGAAAACATCTGAAATTAATTACCAAAATATATTTAGGGAGACCATCTATGATGGAGAATATGTTTTAACCCGTTAGAAATATAAGAATACTCAAGAGTAAAACAATCAAAAATCCCCTTAAACACGAGTTCGACAAATATTATACACCTACAACATCTTCTTTTCTGAATTTTTTTCAACATTGATGCCTTTAGTTGCTTATGTCATATATAGAACAGTAATTCGGCCACCTTTTCTGGCCAATCAATTCGTAATTTGGGACCTTTAAAACAAAAAGCCTGATTTGAAGGGCGCACAGTCCCAATTGAAAAAACGTCAAGTAATTTCGAGACTCTCTCTCCAAAATGTAAAAAGTTGCAAGTTTTTGTTCATAGATTGGGGATGCCAACACATAATGTAAAAAACAAGTAATTTACATGTAGCCATGCAAGTACCATATAAACATATAAGATTCTGAGTCCAACAGTTAACAATTACTATAATAGCACAAGAAAGCTTACACGATACAGGCTTCGAGCTCTGACTCTGATGGGAAAAATTTCTTATATGAAATGTATTCAGCCGCCGCTGCAGATGGTTTCAACCCTAATTTTTTGTGTGAAATGGATAGGGCGCGGTCATATTTTAAGAGATTACTAGCTTGGGCCGTGCAGGGCCGGCTCAACTAAATTTGAGGCCCTAAGCAGACTTGAAAATGAGGCCTTTTTATATAAAAAATATTTTTTATTTAAAACCGTATATATTTTAGATTATTATAAATTAATTACGCACAAAAATTTATATACCATTTTATATGTTGTTTTTTTATTTATTATTAGGTTTATTTGTACATTAATGTAACATTTAAATTAATTAAACATTAGAAAAGTACTATAACATAAAAAGTAGAAATCATATAATTTATAATAATGTAAAACTTGTGAAAAATAAATATTATATATTTTAGATGATAAATTTTATGACATTTATTAAGTACTTAATACACATGCGACTAAAAAATTTAAAATCATTTGATTCATTTAATTCTCACTTTTTAAGTTAATCTTATTTATATTTATTAATATTTCATATTATATATATGTATATATATATATTATCTTTTTAAAGTTCACTGGTTCATATTTGTTTTAGATATTTTGTTTTTTTCATATTTACGAACAAAAATTTAAATATTATTATTTCAATATATATACTTTCATAAAATTTTGAGGCCCTTTTCAGGTTGGGGGCCTAAGCGACCCCTTAGATGGCCTTAGTGTTGAGCCGGCCCTGGGGCCGTGCCAAGCACATTTTTAAATAATTTTTATGATTTTATACTTTTTTTATTCTGAATAAAAATTTGGTGTTTAAATTTTTATGCAAAAAAAAAATTAAAAATAAGTTGTAGAACTATGTTTTATATGCGCCTTAAAATGCGTGTCGAGCAGTGTGAAAAAACTGTAAATAAATGAGGGGGACAGAGGGAGTATTATTTATTATAATTATATTTTTTTTATTGAATTATATTATTATCCTCTTAATATACTTATATACACTATAGTTATTTAGATATAAAACTTTATATATACATTTGATCTTATCTTGATTTTTGAATTTTTTTTTTAAAAAGTCTCAAATACATGTTATGATATGTATTTATTTCACAATGATATATTTTATTTTAGTAAAATCAGTATGTTGTTTTGATTTTCAAAGAGATTGAAAAAAAATATTGCAATTGACTTTAGGGTATCTTATGTATAGTAAAATTGAAATTTTTTAATTTATAATTATTTTGGAAGTCTAATCGGTAAATTTTCTGTGTGAGGCTAGTTAGAATTATGATATGTATTAATTTAAAAAAGATATTTTATTTTAATAGAATTATTGTGTTATTTATGATTTCCAAAAGAGATAAAAAAATATTTTACAATTGATTTGTCGGGTATTTAATTGTTCATAAAATTTCTTCTTAATTAATTTTATGATTTATAAGAAGTCTAAAACAACACATATTTACATTTTATTAATTTGAAATTTTTAAATGATGTGTGAAATTTTTATCATGCTCCACTGTTTTTTTGTAAAGATGATTATATAGGTACTTGTTTAAGCCCCGGTTGTGCTGACATGAATATCGATAATAAGTATATAAGAAGTCCATATAATTTACATATATTTTATCCATACATGTATTTTCTTGAAACAAGTTTTGGTGATCATGGTGTGAATAATCAATGTCTCTTGATCTCAACTCCAGCGTTAACAAGGTCGCAACTTTACTCTTCCTCTCTAACCAACCATGCTCTCTTCTCCTCTTTTGGTCTATAAAAAGATCATTTCTTGATCCATTTTGAAACCATGCATGCTCAATTTCACGTTCATGGGAGCTAGCTTAAAGAGTCTGCTCGAGAACAAGGCATACTAAGAGAATGATAGGCGCCACAAATAACCAACCAATTTTTTCGTAATTAAGTTTTGGCGGTACTTATTATAAGAGTGTTTGATCCATGTTTGAAAGCATAAGTACATATGGTAATTTCATTACGTTCACCAAAACTGTAAAATAGTACTCGAGTTTAACATGTGTCAAGATACAAAAGGGATTTGCACTGGTGATAAATCATACAGCTGTGAAACCTATCCAATTTTAAGTGTTAAAAAGAGAGATCCTAATTTTGAAATATTTATGAAAGATTTCAATTGATAAACCGCCATCCAGAATTGAGAGTGCATAATATGCGAACCTGGGCCATTTGAATTACTTTTCTGCAGATTTAAAAAGAGTATTTGAATGAGAGCATGATTGGATAGCCCACGTAGTTAAGTGTTTATCCTCCGTTGTCTCATGTCTTGGGCTCGACTTTGGCTCATCTCGAGAATATATGGTCGTCCTCACCAGCTTCAGCATGGTTAAGCCCTTGTGTTGCTAATGTATGGCTGTCGACTATTAGTTACCCTCCTCATCAATTGATAGTTTAATTAACTGTGACCAACCTTGGCACATCAGTTTGCACATAGCTTTGACTTGTAGTATAGATTAATAATGTCAGTGCCCCATCTGGTATATTTACAGGTGGGATTATGACAGGAACAAAAAGGTCATGACAATTTTTATTTAAAATGTAGCCGGAAATTTGAATTTGACGAAAAAAATTGGAGGTGAAAAATCAGAGCTAAAAATGGCCGATTGAAGTCAAATTAGGCGGTCAAATTTAAGAAGTCATATTTAACCGGTCATATTTAAGCAGTCACATTTAATTAAATATGACCGAAAATGTTAAATTCCAATAAGCTATCTCTGACAAACAATTTCCGGTCAAATTTAGCTAAATTCGACTACGCGCTGTCAAATTTAATTAAATACGACCGAAAATTGGCGGTCAAATTTACCCGTTTTTGTTGTAGCACGCAATCAAAACTAAAACCGAAGAAACTACACAAATCTTCTTTATAGTCTTCGAAATTATCAGAGTTTGAGCCATCATCAGAGTTTGATGACTCATTATCAAACTTTGTGATTAGAGCCTTTCTTTTTGAGTGACTCCTCTTTACAACAACTTCCTTGGGTGCTTTCTCCTTAACCTTCAAGGTGATTGATTTAAACTTACCACCATGTATCTTGCTCCTTAGCTCTATATCAAGCTCATAAATTTCATCAACAGACATAATCATCGTCAGCAAACCTATTTGTTTTAATTTTTTAAACTCAAATAATTTAATTCTTTATAAAATTTCTATCATGTTTCAGAATTCAAATAGATAAGGAGTAATACCAAAATACCGAAATTTGTTTATCATCATATATTTTTTAATTTAATCATTATTATTATACTACTACTCCCTCTGTCATTGTATACGTTTTTTTCACTGCTCGACACGCTTTTTAAGACTCTTATAAAACATAGTTTTACAACTTTTTTTCAGATTTTCTTTTTTTGTATAAAAATATAAATGTTATACTTTTACAAAAAAAAGAAAATCTTAAAAATAATTTACATAACTATATTATATTGAAGCATTAAAGTCCGTGCTGCGCCCCCGTCCCCCAATGTATACTATTGACTGGGACGGAGGGAGTATGAAAGACTTTTATATTGATTATAATTTTGTAATGTAATGATTATTCCACCGACAAAACTATATCACAAAACAAACTATTTCTTTTAATTTTTGAAAATCAAATTATTTGATTTACAAACAACTCTGTACAATTTCCTATCATGTTTTAGAATTCAGATAAATATGAAGTTCATCTTGATATTATTAACATAATTCATATTAATACAAAATTTCATTCATTCACGGCCCTTTACAAGATTACGATAAAAACGAAATGATCGTGGTAATGATGACATGAATAGAAACTCAACTACAATGAAGTTACAACAATCGTCCATTTTGCACTATGTAGTAAATCTCAAATAATAAGCAAGTACCCATGTTTTTCACAAAATTTATTGGACACAATAAACAAAACAACAAACTTAGCTTGTATAAACAAAATAACCACATTTCATTTCATTTTGCTAAAGCGCCCCGACAAGAAATGGTAACTAGGAAGAACCCTAAATCTCAAAAATTATGTTCACCATCAGCAGAATTGATCGGGGGCAACGATAGCTTACTGGATCTTATCTTTCCCCGTCTCCCTGTCAGATCACTGACCCGATTCAAATCGGTATCAAAACAATGGTGTGCCCTTATCTCCGATGCCCACTTCGGCCGCCGCCACACTGTTGAAAACCCTAGTTCTCGCATCCCCTCTGGACTCTACTTATACAGGCCTGTCTGTTATCGGGATAATACAGTTCATTCAATCTCTGTTGATGAATTAGGGCGTAAAATTCCTTCTTGTTCAGATACAGTTGAAATACCTGATCATGCTCCAATTAAGTTGATGCGGATGGTATAGTCTTGTAATGGATTGTCTTTATTTAGATTCAATGCTCTTTATGCTCTTAATTTCTATTGTGTTCGTAATTTAGTTACAAATCAACTAAAGTTAGTACCTCTGCCCAAATTAAATGCTTAAAATTATAGTCATGTTGCTACTTGTTGTTTGGCGTTTGACCCTTTGGTATCACCCCATTTCAAAGTTATATGTGTGCAAGTGGTTATTTGTCCATCCCGACGCCGACTAGCGTCTAAATTTTTAAAATTCAGTTCAGAAACTGGTCAACGGGTAGATACCAGTGTTTCTGTGGTTGGAACTGGGCTGGAATTTGCCAGGGGTGAGTATTGCAATGGTGCATTTTATTGGATCCGGGTAAACAGGCTATCTTGCTATCGTTTTGATATCGATGCTGAGAAATTGACCCAAATCGCTTTGCCTCCACAGGCTCGTGGTTCACACTTCCGGCATTTTGGAGAATCTTGTGGACACTTGTACCTTGCAGGTGTCCGAGATAATACAGCAAAAATTTTGAATGTGTACGAGCTGAACCTGGTTAATATGAAGTGGAATATCAAGCACTGGGTTCATATTGATCGTCTGATATCTTCATTCCCACAGGTTAATGTGAATGGGGGAAATCAGATGTGTCACTCCACCCAATCGATATTAGGTGTTCTTAGGGGAGAACGGGATGAAGACTCAGCTCTTATTGCAAATGTTTTGGTTCAAGAGTAAGAAGGTTGAGGTGCTGCTATCTGAGCTCCAATGGAAGGATGATATTAGGAGTATTTCTGCTGGACCTCCATTTGTTCCTGCATATACACTGATTGCAAGCCTACATCATTTGTAAGTATATTATTATATATAGTTTAGTGCTTAAAGTTTAGTTACAATATTTTGTTTCAATGTATAATTAATTTAGCTGTTCTACTAATCTTGATTTGCATTTTATTATTGCGGTTTGTATACTCGAGTTTGTGTTGGGTGTGCATATGGGAATAGACATGTTAATATTCTTCCTTGATGTGTATGGTAATTTTAGGACGTGTAAGGCATTTCTTAATTCTGTATACTGGAAGGACCTAGACAAGGCAATACGCTGTACTGCACAGTTTAATGGAGTCAATCTTCCTTCTTTTAAAAAAACATTTATGTCGTCTTAAAACTGTTCATTCTATCAACAATTCAGTTAATTACAAGACAAGGGCAGCTGAAAAACACCGATGTGCTTAACATCCCCATTGGAACAACTACTACCGATGACAGAAAATTTAGTGACTGAATTATCATGCGATCTGATATATGCACACCTATTTTGTGGTCTCATATCTGGTCCATATATGAAGTAGCTGAATTTGCTACTTGTTTACTAAGTTTACTTATTACCTAATCTCATACACCAAAGATCTTAAGCGACCAATCCGGCGGAACATCACACAAACATGATGAAATTTTTAATTATTATAAATTTAAAAACTCTAATGTAATATCTTTTATACATAAAAGGAAAAAACATCAAAATATTAATTTTAGTAAATGTCTGATTTACATAAAATGAATTTCTAATAGCAGATACAATCTCCCCCTCAGCCAATCAAACCAGCCATCTCAACCATCAAAAACTTGAGTAAATCATCCTCAAGCTCCTAACTGAATATGAGGTCCTCTTTATAGTGTTTCCATTCCATTAAGCCCATGAGCAGCAGCACGGATATTGTAAATAACTGGCGTACTCCAAATATTGTGTACTGGTTCAACTGGAACAACTACAAGGGTGACTATGTGGCTTGTTACTTCGGACGGTAGGATATTCAAAGCCATCTAGATCAAAAGATCCACTGCAGACTAAGAAAACATAAAATATACTTTTCAGATATGAGAAGAATTGGAGAAAAACCAAACCCCTTCAAAGCCAAGATATATCCAGAGTTGGCTTCTCATATTACCGTCTTCCTCTCTATATGTCCATTTATAAAGTGGGGATCAGATATTATAAGATGAAAAGAGAAAAAAAGAAGTAAAATATCTACATGCTACGTACTTGCTTCTTAAACAATTCCATATGTGTCAACTTATATTTTTGAGGAATCTTGCTAAACTCTACTAGTTTTCTAGATGACGGTAAAGCCACAGATCCTGCATGTTTACAATATGTGGGTGGTCTTAATAGGATGTCACAAACCTAAGGAAGCATAAATATAAATTTTATGTCATTATTTTAACAATATACAACATCACGTCAAAAGCTTGGCATTGTATCAGCCAGAGAGTATCATAAATTCTGGAGTTCGATTTTGTAATTATCTTATATTATGGATATGGTAATTACAAAATTGAACTCCAGAATTTGAGATAACCACTTGCTGACACAATGTTAAGCCTTCAAGGAGATGGTGTATATGGTTATAACTACCTGATATCATCTAGGATCTTTTTAATAAATGGAAAGACTAAGGAAGCATAAGTATAAATTTCTAACTCCTATGTCGTCATTTTAACCATATACAATATCTCGTCAAAAGTTTGGCATTGATTCAGGAAAGTGAGTATCTCAAATTCTAGAGTTCGATTTTGTAACTACCTTATATTAGAGATAAGGTAATTACAAAATTGAACTCCAGAATTTCAGATAACCATTTGCTGACACAATGTTAAGCCTTCAAGGAGATGGCGTATATGGTAACTACCCAATATCATCTAAGATTTTTTTCTAAATAAATGGCAAGACTAAGGAGCATAAGTACACATTTTAACTCCTATCTCGTCATTTTAACTATATACAACATCTCGTCAAAATTTGGCATTGAATCAGGAAGTGAGCATCTCAAATTCTGGAGTTCGATTTTGTAATTATCTTATATTAGAGATAAGGTAATTACAAAATTGAACTCCAGAATTTAAGATAACCATTTGCTGATACGATGTTAGCCTTGAAGGAGATAGCGTATATCGTAACTACCCGATATCATCTAGGATTTATTTTAATAAATGACAAGACTAAGGAAGCATAAGTAAAATATTTATGTCATTATTTAACAAATACAGCATCACGTCAAAGCTTGACATTGTATTAGCTAGTGAGTATCATAAGTTCTGGAGTTCGATTTTGTAATTACCTTTATATTACCGATATGGTAATACAAAATTGAACTCCAGAATTTAAGATAACCACTTGCTGACACAATGTTTAAGCCTTCAAGGAGATGGTGTATATGGTAGCTACCCGATATCATCTAGAATTTTTCTAATAAATAGAAGACTAAAGAAGCATAAGTACAAATGTTTAACTCCTATATCGTCATTTTAATCATATACAATATCTCGTCAAAAGTTTGGCATTGAATCAGGAAGTGAGTATCTCAAATTCTAGAGTTCGATTTTGTAATTACCTTATATTGGAGATAAGGTAATTACAAAATTGAACTCCAGAATTTAGGATAACCATTTGCTGACACAATGTTAAGACTTCAGGGAGATCGCGTATATGGTAATTACTATTCCGATATCATCTAGGATTTTTTTTTAATAAATGGTAAAACTAAGGAAGCATAAGTACAAATTTTCCTAACCCCTATATCGTCATTGTAACCCAACCCTAACATAGGCTCGAAAAACTAATTACTCGATCCCAATTGGTCTTCTTTCTCATAACTCACAAATACATTATAAGATTTCTTAGATATAGATTAATAGATCTATAATTTTAGTACAAGTGTCATAAAATAGAATAACTGGATTGTTATATATATTGCAATTTTATCAAAAAGTTTCATTCAAATCTATACAAAATAGTTTACGGTAAAAGTACATTGCAAACTATATCTTATCGGAATTGCTTTTTTTTTTAAGGTCGTTTTCTACTACAAGAAATTGCAAAAAAATAAAATTATGAGGAACGCAAATTAATTATAGATCGCAAATAAGAAAATAAAAGCCATATATATCAATGTGATAGATTTTTACCTATGCAAAGAAAATCATCGCAATGTGGCTTTGAGCTTTACGATTCATGATTGTATGCACCTTTAACAATATTGTAGGATGTAGTAGTAGTAGATATGTCAGTTTTTCTTGATCTCTTCTTCTTTGGGCTACAATTCTCACAGTAGGAGCCAGTTGCCTATGTGAGGAGTGGTGCCCAAAACTCAAGGCAATTATTGGATCCAAAAGGTCCAATTGTATAACTCTGAAAACACGACATATATATATATATATATTACACATATATATATATATATATATATATATATATATTACCTTTATGTACAATATTTATCTGGTATAACAAGAATCTATATACTTATCCCATGGATCATTCCTTAGTTAGACCTTGAATATAGAATATAGGAAGAGAAATAGAGAAAATACGAAAACAAGAAGAACTCCTACTCTGTTGTAGTCCTAGCAGATTTCCATAACAGTTGTGCATTTTGTTTAAAAAGTCGCAAATAACATGTTATATATGTAGTTATTTTCACAATGATATATTTAATTTTAGTAAAATCAGTATTGTTTTTTGATTTCAAAGAGATGGAAAAAAAATATGGCAATTGACTTTAGGGTATCTTATGTATAGTAAATTGAAATTTTTAATTTATAATATTGGAAGTCTAATCGGTAAATTTTCTGTGTGAGGCTAGTTAGAATTATGTAGATATAATTGAAAAAAGATATTTTATTTTAATAGAATTATTGTGTTATTTATGATTTCCAAAAGAGATAAAAAAATATTTTACAATTGATTTGTCGGGTATTTAATTGGTTCATAAAATTTCGTCTTAATTAATTTTATGATTTAAAAGAAGTCTAAAACAACACATATTTACATTTAATTAATTTGAAATTTTTAAATGATGTGTGAAATTTTTAGGCTCCACTGTTTTTTTTGTAAAGTGATTATAGAGGTACTTGTTTAAGCCCCGGGTGTGCTGACAGGAAATCGATAATAAGTATATAGAAGTCCATATAATTACATATATTTATCCATACATGTATTTTCTTGAAACAAGTTTTTTGGTGATCAGGGTGTGAATAATAAATGTCTCTTGATCACTCAACTCCAGCGTTAACAAGGTCGCAACTTTAACTCTTCCTCTCTAACCAACCATGCTCTCGTCTTCCTCTTTTGGTCTATAAAAAGATCATTTCTTGATCCATTTGAAACCATGCATGCTCAATTTTCACGTTCATGGGAGCTAGCTTAAGAGTCTGCGCGAGAACAAGGCATACTAAGAGAATGATAGGCCCACAAATAACCAACCAATTTTTTCGTATAAGTTTTGGGCTGTACTTATTAAAGAGTGTTTGATCCATTTTTGAAAGCATAAGTACTATGGATTTCATTACGTTCACCAAAAACTGTAAAATAGTACTCGAGTTTAACATGTGGGTCAAGATACAAAAGGGATTTGCACTGGTTATAACTCATACAGCGTGAAACCTATCCAATTTATAGTGTTAAAAGAGAGATCCTAATTTTTGAAAATTTATGAAAGATTTCAATGTAAAAACCGCCATCCAGAATTGAAGTGCAAAATGCGAACCTGGGCCATTTGAATTACTTTTCTGAAGATTTAAAAAGAGTATTTGAATGAGAGCATGATTGGATAGCCCACGTAGTTAAGTGTTTATCCTCCGTTGTCTCATGTCGTGGCTCGACTTTGGCTCATCTCGAGATATATGGTCTCCTCACCAGCTTCAGCAGGTTAAGCCCTTGTGTTGCTATGGATGGCTGTCGACTATTAGTACCCCCTCATCATTGATAGTTTAATTACTGTGACCAACCTGGCACATCAGTTTGCAACATAGCTTTGACTGTAAGTATAGATTAAAATGTCAGTGCCCCATCGGGTATATTTACAGGTGGGATGATGACAGGAACAAAAAGGTCATGACAATTTTTATTAAAAGTAGGCCGGAAAATTTGAATTGGACGAAAAATTGGAGGTGAAAAATCAGAGCTAAAATGGCCGATGTAAAGTCAAATTAGGCGGTCAAATTTAAGAAGTATATTTAAATTAACCGGTCATATTTAAAGCAGTCACATTTAATAAATATGACCGAAAATGTTAAATTCCACTAAGCTATCTCTGACAAAACAATTTCCGGTCAAAATTTAGCTAAATCGACTACGCGCTGTCAAATTAATTAAATATGACCGAAAATTGGCGGTCAATTTAACCCGTTTTTGTTGTGGCACGCAATCAAAATAAAACCGAAGAAACTAACAAAAAATCTTCTTATGTCTTCGAAATTATCAGAGTTTGAGCCATCATCAGGTTTGATGACCATTATCAAACTTGTGATTAGAGCTTTCTTCTTTTCGAGTGACTCCTTTTACAAACAAACTTCCCTTGGGTGCTTTCTCCTTAACTTCAAGGGTGATTGATTGAAACTTACCACCATGATCTTGCTCCTTAGCTCTATATCAAGCTCATAAATTCATCAAACACATAATCATCGTCAGCAAACCTAGTTGTTTTAATTTTTTAAAACTCAAATAATTTATTCTTATAAATTTCTATCATGTTTCAGAATTCAATAGAATAAGGAGTAATACCAAAATAACCGAATTTGTGTTATCATCAAATTCTAATTTAATTTAATCATTCTATTAAACGACACTACGCCCCTGTCAGTGTATACGTTTTTTTTCACGCCGACACGTTTTTTAAGACTCTTATAAAACAAGTGTTTTACAACTTTTTTTTAGATTTTCTTTTTTTGTTATAAAATATAAATGTTATACTTTACAAAAAAAAAGAAAAGTAAAATAATTTAATATAACTATATATATTGACGCAAAAGCCGTGCCGCGCCCGCCGCCCCCAATGTAACTATTGACTGGGACGGAGGGAGTATGAAAGACTTTATATTGATTATATTTTGTAAGGTAATGATTATTCCACCGACAAAACTCTCACAAAACAAACTATTGATTTTAATTTTTTGAAAATCAAATTATTTGATTAAACAAACTCTGTACAATTTCCTATCATGTTTTAGAATCAGATCACTATGAAGTTCACTTGATATTATTACATAATTCATATTATACAAATATTCATTCATTTCACGGCCTTACAAGATTACGATAAAACGAAATGATCGTGGTAATGATGACATGAATAGAAACTCACTACAATGAAGTTACAACAATCGTCCATTTGCACTATGTTAGTACGCAAATAATAAGCACGTACCCATGTTTTCACAAAATTTATTGGACACAATAAACAAAACAACAAACTAGCTTGTATAAACAAATAAACCACATTTCTTTCATTTTGCTAAAGCGCCCCCTGACAAGAAATGGTAAACTAGGAAGAACCCAAAATCTCAAAATTGTTCACCATCAGCAGAATGATCGGGGCAACGATAGCTTACTGGATCTTATCTTTCCCCGTCTCCCTGTCAGATCACGGACCCGATTCAAATCGGTATCAAAACAAGGTGTGCCCTTATCTCCGATGCCCACTTCGGCCGCCGCCACACTGTTGAAAACCCTAGTTCTCTGATATCCCCTCTGGACTCTACGTATACTACAGGCCTGTCTGTTATACGGGATAATACAGTTCATTTCAATCTCGTGTTGATGAATTAGGGCGAAAATTCCTTCTTGTCAGATACAGTTGAAAACATGATCATGCTCTCCAATGAAGGTTATGCGGATATGTATAGTCCTTGTAATGGATTGTCTTTATTTGAGATCAATGTCTTTTAGCTCTTAATTCTATTGTTTCGTAATTTAGTTACAAATCAACTAAAGTTAGTACCTCTGCCCAAATTAAATGCTAAAATTATAGTCATGTTGGCTACTGTTTGTTTGGCTTTTGACCTTTGGTATCACCCCATTTCAAAGTTATATGTGTGTCAAGTGGTTATTTGTCCACCCGACGCCGCTATAGCGTCTAAATTTTTAAAATTCAGTTTCAGAAACTGGTCAACGGGTAGATCTCCACGTGTTTTCTGTGGTTGGAACTGGGCTGGAATTTGCCAGGGTGAGTATTGCAATGGTGCATTTTATTGGATCCGGGTAAACAGCTACTGCTATCTTGCTATCGTTTTGATAACGATGCTGAGAAATTGACCCAAATCGCTTTGCCTCCACGGCTCTGGTTCACACTTCCGGCATTTGGAGAATCTGTGTGGACACTTGTACCTTGCAGGTGTCCGAGATAATACAGCAAAATTTTTGAATGTGTACGACTGAACCTGGTAATATAAGTGGAATATCAAGCACTGGGTTCATATGAACGTCTGATATCTTCATTCCCACAGGTTAATTGAATGGGGAAATCAGAATGTGCAACTCCACCCAATCGATATTAGGTGTTCTTGGGGAGAACGGGATGAAGACTCAGCTCTTATTTGCAATGTTTTGGGTTCAAAGAGTAGAAGGTTGAGGTGCTGCTATCTGAGCTCCAAGGGAAGGAGATTATGAGAGTATTTTCGCTGGCGCCCATTGTTCCTGCATACCACTGATTGCAAGCCTCATAATTTGTAAGTAATAATATATAATGTTTAGTGCTTAAAGTTTTAGTTACAATATTTGTTTCAATGTAAAATTAATTAGCTGTTCACTAATCTTGATTTGCATTGTATTATTGCGGTTTGTATACTCGAGTTGTGTTGGGTGTGCATAATGGGAATAGACATGTTAAATTCGTCCTTGAGGTGTAGGGTAATTTAGGACGTGTAAGGCATTTCTTAACTCTGTAACTGGAAGGACCTAGACAAGGCAATACGCGTACTGCACAGTTAATGGAGTCAATCTTCCTTCTTTTAAAAAAAACATTTATGTCGTCTTAAAACTGTTCATTCTATCAACAATTCAGTTATTACAAACAAGGGCAGCTAAAAAAACCGATGTGTCTTAACATCCCCATTGGAACACTACACCGATGACAGAAAATTTAGTGACTGAATTATCATGCGATCTGATATATGACACATATTTTGTGGTTCATATGTGGTCCATATGAAGTAGCTGAATTGCTACTTGTTTACTAAGTTACCTTATTACCTAATTCTCTTACAACCAAAGATCCTTAAAGCGACCAATCCGCGGAACATCACACAAACAGATGAAATTTTTAATTATTAAAATTTAAAAACTCTAATGTAATATCTTGTTATACAAAGGAAAAAAACATCAAAATATTTAATTTTAGTAAATGTCTGATTTACATAAACATGAATTTCTAATAGCAGATACAATCTCCTCAATCTCCCCTCAGCAATCAACCACAGCCATCCACCACATCAAAACTTGAGTAAATCATCTCAAGCTCCTAACTGAATATGAGGTCCCTTTTATAGTGTGTCCATTCCATTAAGCCCATGAGCAGCAGCAGGATATTGTAAATAACTGGCGTACTCCAAATATGGGGTACTGGTTCAACTGGAACAACTACAAGGGTGACTATGTGGCTTGTTACTTCGGACGGAGGATATTCAAAGCCATCTAGATCAAAAGATCCACTGCAGACAAGAAAACATAAAATATACTTTTCAGATATGAGAAGAATTGGAGAAAAACCAAACCCCTTCAAAGGGCCAAGATAATAATCCAGAGACATATATATATATATACATATATATATATATATATATACCTTTATGTACAATATTTATCTGGTATAACAAGAATCTATATACTTATCCCATGGATCATTCCTTAGTTAGACCTTGAATATAGAATATAGGAAGAGAAATAGAGAAAATACGAAAACAAGAAGAACTCCTACTCTGTTGTAGTCCTAGCAGATTTCCATAACAAATGCCTCAAAGCAATGCCTTTATCATCCTTGTGCATATTCTCATATAAATGCATAACTCCGAATATGTGTTCTGCATTAGGAAATACAAACTCCAATAATGCATTAATCAGACCATGTATTGATTATATGCGAGATCAGTCCAATTACAACCAAGTAATCACATTTATGTAAAATACCATTAAATGCCAAAAGGCACAGACAATATCCTTAGATGACTATCAGTATTTGCAGAACGCTTACCAGCTTTGTTGGTCTATTAGTTAGGGAAAATTTTGCAACAAAGTGCTCCATATATAACAATAACAGCATCTAAACCACCAATCATAATCAGGCTAGCCAAATGGACTGGAAAACATATTAAGTTGTGGATTCCCAACTGAAGTATGTTGGAATGGGAACTGGTTGCCTCTTGCTTTTCCTGTGATGCTAGCATAGCTAGAAAATCATCCATAGATGTCTGAGAATGCATGCAGTTAACCAAATTTTATGGATATTTTATACAGACTGGATATTACTAAGATATCATAGTATGATATTATAAGTTAGTTAAACAAATAGTGAAACCATCTTTACAGAGAATTGTGGATTCCCTCCTGCTACGTTTTCCCGTCTCAAAGAGAATTGCAACCTGAATATCTCCCACCAGTCCTTTATGAAACCTGTCTCTGCATCCAGCACAAAGTAAAATTTGAAAACATCTGAAATTAATTACCAAAATATATTAGGGAGACCATCTATGATGGAGAATATGTTTTAACCCGTTAGAAATATAAGAATACTCAAGAGTAAAACAATCAAAAATCCCCTTAAACACGAGTTCGACAAATATTATACACCTACAACATCTTCTTTTCTGAATTTTTTCAACATTGATGCCTTTAGTTGCTTATGTCATATATAGAACAGTAATTCGGCCACCTTTTCTGGCCAATCAATTCGTAATTTGGGACCTTTAAAACAAAAAGCCTGATTTGAAGGGCGCACAGTCCCAATTGAAAAAACGTCAAGTAATTTCGAGACTCTCTCTCCAAAATGTAAAAAGTTGCAAGTTTTTGTTCATAGATTGGGGATGCCAACACATAATGTAAAAAACAAGTAATTTACATGTAGCCATGCAAGTACCATATAAACATATAAGATTCTGAGTCCAACAGTTAACAATTACTATAATAGCACAAGAAAGCTTACACGATACAGGCTTCGAGCTCTGACTCTGATGGGAAAAATTTCTTATATGAAATGTATTCAGCCGCCGCTGCAGATGGTTTCAACCCTAATTTTTTGTGTGAAATGGATAGGGCGCGGTCATATTTTAAGAGATTACTAGCTTGGGCCGTGCAGGGCCGGCTCAACTAAATTTGAGGCCCTAAGCAGACTTGAAAATGAGGCCTTTTTATATAAAAAATATTTTTTATTTAAAACCGTATATATTTTAGATTATTATAAATTAATTACGCACAAAAATTTATATACCATTTTATATGTTGTTTTTTTATTTATTATTAGGTTTATTGTACATTAATGTAACATTTAAATTAATTAAACATTAGAAAAGTACTATAACATAAAAAGTAGAAATCATATAATTTATAATAATGTAAAACTTGTGAAAAATAAATATTATATATTTTAGATGATAAATTTTATGACATTTATTAAGTACTTAATACACATGCGACTAAAAATTTAAAATCATTTGATTCATTTAATTCTCACTTTTTAAGTTAATCTTATTTATATTTATTAATATTTCATATTATATATATATATATATATATATATATATTATCTTTTTAAAGTTCACTGGTTCATATTTGTTTTAGATATTTTGTTTTTTTCATATTTACGAACAAAAATTTAAATATTATTATTTCAATATATATACTTTCATAAAATTTTGAGGCCCTTTTCAGGTTGGGGGCCTAAGCGACCCCTTAGATGGCCTTAGTGTTGAGCCGGCCCTGGGGCCGTGCCAAGCACATTTTTAAATAATTTTTATGATTTTATACTTTTTTTATTCTGAATAAAAATTTGGTGTTTAAATTTTTATACAAAAAAAAAATTAAAAATAAGTTGTAGAACTATGTTTTATATGCGCCTTAAAATGCGTGTCGAGCAGTGTGAAAAAACTGTAAATAAATGAGGGGGACAGAGGGAGTATTATTTATTATAATTATATTTTTTTTATTGAATTATATTATTATCCTCTTAATATACTTATATACACTATAGTTATTTAGATATAAAACTTTATATATACATTTGATCTTATCTTGATTTTTGAATTTTTTTTTAAAAAGTCTCAAATACATGTTATGATATGTATTTATTTCACAATGATATATTTTATTTTAGTAAAATCAGTATGTTGTTTTGATTTTCAAAGAGATTGAAAAAAAATATTGCAATTGACTTTAGGGTATCTTATGTATAGTAAAATTGAAATTTTTTAATTTATAATTATTTTGGAAGTCTAATCGGTAAATTTTCTGTGTGAGGCTAGTTAGAATTATGATATGTATTAATTTAAAAAAGATATTTTATTTTAATAGAATTATTGTGTTATTTATGATTTCCAAAAGAGATAAAAAAATATTTTACAATTGATTTGTCGGGTATTTAATTGTTCATAAAATTTCTTCTTAATTAATTTTATGATTTATAAGAAGTCTAAAACAACACATATTTACATTTTATTAATTTGAAATTTTTAAATGATGTGTGAAATTTTTATCATGCTCCACTGTTTTTTTGTAAAGATGATTATATAGGTACTTGTTTAAGCCCCGGTTGTGCTGACATGAATATCGATAATAAGTATATAAGAAGTCCATATAATTTACATATATTTTATCCATACATGTATTTTCTTGAAACAAGTTTTGGTGATCATGGTGTGAATAATCAATGTCTCTTGATCTCAACTCCAGCGTTAACAAGGTCGCAACTTACTCTTCCTCTCTAACCAACCATGCTCTCTTCTCCTCTTTTGGTCTATAAAAAGATCATTTCTTGATCCATTTTGAAACCATGCATGCTCAATTTCACGTTCATGGGAGCTAGCTTAAAGAGTCTGCTCGAGAACAAGGCATACTAAGAGAATGATAGGCGCCACAAATAACCAACCAATTTTTTCGTAATTAAGTTTTGGCGGTACTTATTATAAGAGTGTTTGATCCATGTTTGAAAGCATAAGTACATATGGTAATTTCATTACGTTCACCAAAACTGTAAAATAGTACTCGAGTTTAACATGTGTCAAGATACAAAAGGGATTTGCACTGGTGATAAATCATACAGCTGTGAAACCTATCCAATTTTAAGTGTTAAAAAGAGAGATCCTAATTTTGAAATATTTATGAAAGATTTCAATTGATAAACCGCCATCCAGAATTGAGAGTGCATAATATGCGAACCTGGGCCATTTGAATTACTTTTCTGCAGATTTAAAAGAGTATTTGAATGAGAGCATGATTGGATAGCCCACGTAGTTAAGTGTTTATCCTCCGTTGTCTCATGTCTTGGGCTCGACTTTGGCTCATCTCGAGAATATATGGTCGTCCTCACCAGCTTCAGCATGGTTAAGCCCTTGTGTTGCTAATGTATGGCTGTCGACTATTAGTTACCCTCCTCATCAATTGATAGTTTAATTAACTGTGACCAACCTTGGCACATCAGTTTGCACATAGCTTTGACTTGTAGTATAGATTAATAATGTCAGTGCCCCATCTGGTATATTTACAGGTGGGATTATGACAGGAACAAAAAGGTCATGACAATTTTTATTTAAAATGTAGCCGGAAATTTGAATTTGACGAAAAAAATTGGAGGTGAAAAATCAGAGCTAAAAATGGCCGATTGAAGTCAAATTAGGCGGTCAAATTTAAGAAGTCATATTTAACCGGTCATATTTAAGCAGTCACATTTAATTAAATATGACCGAAAATGTTAAATTCCACTAAGCTATCTCTGACAAACAATTTCCGGTCAAATTTAGCTAAATTCGACTACGCGCTGTCAAATTTAATTAAATATGACCGAAAATTGGCGGTCAAATTTACCCGTTTTTGTTGTAGCACGCAATCAAAACTAAAACCGAAGAAACTACACAAATCTTCTTTATAGTCTTCGAAATTATCAGAGTTTGAGCCATCATCAGAGTTTGATGACTCATTATCAAACTTTGTGATTAGAGCCTTTCTTTTTGAGTGACTCCTCTTTACAACAACTTCCTTGGGTGCTTTCTCCTTAACCTTCAAGGTGATTGATTTAAACTTACCACCATGTATCTTGCTCCTTAGCTCTATATCAAGCTCATAAATTTCATCAACAGACATAATCATCGTCAGCAAACCTATTTGTTTTAATTTTTTAAACTCAAATAATTTAATTCTTTATAAAATTTCTATCATGTTTCAGAATTCAAATAGATAAGGAGTAATACCAAAATACCGAAATTTGTTTATCATCATATATTTTTTAATTTAATCATTATTATTATACTACTACTCCCTCTGTCATTGTATACGTTTTTTTTTCACTGCTCGACACGCTTTTTAAGACTCTTATAAAACATAGTTTTACAACTTTTTTTTCAGATTTTCTTTTTTGTATAAAAATATAAATGTTATACTTTTACAAAAAAAAGAAAATCTTAAAAATAATTTACATAACTATATTATATTGAAGCATTAAAGTCCGTGCCGCGCCCCCGTCCCCCAATGTATACTATTGACTGGGACGGAGGGAGTATGAAAGACTTTTATATTGATTATAATTTTGTAATGTAATGATTATTCCACCGACAAAACTATATCACAAAACAAACTATTTATTTTAATTTTTGAAAATCAAATTATTTGATTTACAAACAACTCTGTACAATTTCCTATCATGTTTTAGAATTCAGATAAATATGAAGTTCATCTTGATATTATTAACATAATTCATATTAATACAAAATTTCATTCATTCACGGCCCTTTACAAGATTACGATAAAAACGAAATGATCGTGGTAATGATGACATGAATAGAAACTCAACTACAATGAAGTTACAACAATCGTCCATTTTGCACTATGTAGTAAATCTCAAATAATAAGCAAGTACCCATGTTTTTCACAAAATTTATTGGACACAATAAACAAAACAACAAACTTAGCTTGTATAAACAAAATAACCACATTTCATTTCATTTTGCTAAAGCGCCCCCTGACAAGAAATGGTAACTAGGAAGAACCCTAAATCTCAAAAATTATGTTCACCATCAGCAGAATTGATCGGGGCAACGATAGCTTACTGGATCTTATCTTTCCCCGTCTCCCTGTCAGATCACTGACCCGATTCAAATCGGTATCAAAACAATGGTGTGCCCTTATCTCCGATGCCCACTTCGGCCGCCGCCACACTGTTGAAAACCCTAGTTCTCGCATCCCCTCTGGACTCTACTTATACAGGCCTGTCTGTTATCGGGATAATACAGTTCATTCAATCTCTGTTGATGAATTAGGGCGTAAAATTCCTTCTTGTTCAGATACAGTTGAAATACCTGATCATGCTCCAATTAAGTTGATGCGGATGGTATAGTCTTGTAATGGATTGTCTTTATTTAGATTCAATGCTCTTTATGCTCTTAATTTCTATTGTGTTCGTAATTTAGTTACAAATCAACTAAAGTTAGTACCTCTGCCCAAATTAAATGCTTAAAATTATAGTCATGTTGCTACTTGTTGTTTGGCGTTTGACCCTTTGGTATCACCCCATTTCAAAGTTATATGTGTGCAAGTGGTTATTTGTCCATCCCGACGCCGACTAGCGTCTAAATTTTTAAAATTCAGTTCAGAAACTGGTCAACGGGTAGATACCAGTGTTTCTGTGGTTGGAACTGGGCTGGAATTTGCCAGGGGTGAGTATTGCAATGGTGCATTTTATTGGATCCGGGTAAACAGGCTATCTTGCTATCGTTTTGATATCGATGCTGAGAAATTGACCCAAATCGCTTTGCCTCCACAGGCTCGTGGTTCACACTTCCGGCATTTTGGAGAATCTTGTGGACACTTGTACCTTGCAGGTGTCCGAGATAATACAGCAAAAATTTTGAATGTGTACGAGCTGAACCTGGTTAATATGAAGTGGAATATCAAGCACTGGGTTCATATTGATCGTCTGATATCTTCATTCCCACAGGTTAATGTGAATGGGGGAAATCAGATGTGTCACTCCACCCAATCGATATTAGGTGTTCTTAGGGGAGAACGGGATGAAGACTCAGCTCTTATTGCAAATGTTTTGGGCACAGTTGTTTCGTATAATTTCAAGAGTAAGAAGGTTGAGGTGCTGCTATCTGAGCTCCAATGGAAGGATGATATTAGGAGTATTTCTGCTGGACCTCCATTTGTTCCTGCATATCCACTGATTGCAAGCCTACATCATTTGTAAGTATATTATTATATATAGTTTAGTGCTTAAAGTTTAGTTACAATATTTTTGTTTCAATGTATAATTAATTTAGCTGTTCTACTAATCTTGATTTGCATTTTATTATTGCGGTTTGTATACTCGAGTTTGTGTTGGGTGTGCATATGGGAATAGACATGTTAATATTCTTCCTTGATGTGTATGGTAATTTTAGGACGTGTAAGGCATTTCTTAACTCTGTATACTGGAAGGACCTAGACAAGGCAATACGCTGTACTGCACAGTTTAATGGAGTCAATCTTCCTTCTTTTAAAAAAACATTTATGTCGTCTTAAAACTGTTCATTCTATCAACAATTCAGTTAATTACAAGACAAGGGCAGCTGAAAAACACCGATGTGCTTAACATCCCCATTGGAACAACTACTACCGATGACAGAAAATTTAGTGACTGAATTATCATGCGATCTGATATATGCACACCTATTTTGTGGTCTCATATCTGGTCCATATATGAAGTAGCTGAATTTGCTACTTGTTTACTAAGTTTACTTATTACCTAATCTCTTACACCAAAGATCTTAAGCGACCAATCCGGCGGAACATCACACAAACATGATGAAATTTTTAATTATTATAAATTTAAAAACTCTAATGTAATATCTTTTATACATAAAAGGAAAAAACATCAAAATATTAATTTTAGTAAATGTCTGATTTACATAAAATGAATTTCTAATAGCAGATACAATCTCCCCCTCAGCCAATCAAACCAGCCATCTCAACCATCAAAAACTTGAGTAAATCATCCTCAAGCTCCTAACTGAATATGAGGTCCTCTTTATAGTGTTTCCATTCCATTAAGCCCATGAGCAGCAGCACGGATATTGTAAATAACTGGCGTACTCCAAATATTGTGTACTGGTTCAACTGGAACAACTACAAGGGTGACTATGTGGCTTGTTACTTCGGACGGTAGGATATTCAAAGCCATCTAGATCAAAAGATCCACTGCAGACTAAGAAAACATAAAATATACTTTTCAGATATGAGAAGAATTGGAGAAAAACCAAACCCCTTCAAAGCCAAGATATATCCAGAGTTGGCTTCTCATATTACCGTCTTCCTCTCTATATGTCCATTTATAAAGTGGGGATCAGATATTATAAGATGAAAAGAGAAAAAAAGAAGTAAAATATCTACATGCTACGTACTTGCTTCTTAAACAATTCCATATGTGTCAACTTATATTTTTGAGGAATCTTGCTAAACTCTACTAGTTTTCTAGATGACGGTAAAGCCACAGATCCTGCATGTTTACAATATGTGGGTGGTCTTAATAGGATGTCACAAAACTAAGGAAGCATAAATATAAATTTTATGTCATTATTTTAACAATATACAACATCACGTCAAAAGCTTGGCATTGTATCAGCCAGAGAGTATCATAAATTCTGGAGTTCGATTTTGTAATTATCTTATATTACGGATATGGTAATTACAAAATTGAACTCCAGAATTTGAGATAACCACTTGCTGACACAATGTTAAGCCTTCAAGGAGATGGTGTATATGGTTATAACTACCTGATATCATCTAGGATCTTTTTAATAAATGGAAAGACTAAGGAAGCATAAGTATAAATTTCTAACTCCTATGTCGTCATTTTAACCATATACAATATCTCGTCAAAAGTTTGGCATTGATTCAGGAAAGTGAGTATCTCAAATTCTAGAGTTCGATTTTGTAACTACCTTATATTAGAGATAAGGTAATTACAAAATTGAACTCCAGAATTTCAGATAACCATTTGCTGACACAATGTTAAGCCTTCAAGGAGATGGCGTATATGGTAACTACCCAATATCATCTAAGATTTTTTTTCTAAATAAATGGCAAGACTAAGGAGCATAAGTACACATTTTTAACTCCTATCTCGTCATTTTAACTATATACAACATCTCGTCAAAAATTTGGCATTGAATCAGGAAGTGAGCATCTCAAATTCTGGAGTTCGATTTTGTAATTATCTTATATTAGAGATAAGGTAATTACAAAATTGAACTCCAGAATTTAAGATAACCATTTGCTGATACGATGTTAAGCCTTGAAGGAGATAGCGTATATCGTAACTACCCGATATCATCTAGGATTTATTTTAATAAATGACAAGACTAAGGAAGCATAAGTAAAATATTTATGTCATTATTTAACAATATACAGCATCACGTCAAAAGCTTGACATTGTATTAGCTAGTGAGTATCATAAGTTCTGGAGTTCGATTTTGTAATTACCTTATATTACCGATATGGTAATTACAAAATTGAACTCCAGAATTTAAGATAACCACTTGCTGACACAATGTTAAGCCTTCAAGGAGATGGTGTATATGGTAGCTACCCGATATCATCTAGAATTTTTCTAATAAATAGAAAGACTAAAGAAGCATAAGTACAAATGTTTAACTCCTATATCGTCATTTTAATCATATACAATATCTCGTCAAAAGTTTGGCATTGAATCAGGAAGTGAGTATCTCAAATTCTAGAGTTCGATTTTGTAATTACCTTATATTGGAGATAAGGTAATTACAAAATTGAACTCCAGAATTTAGGATAACCATTTGCTGACACAATGTTAAGCCTTCAGGGAGATCGCGTATATGGTAATTACTATCCGATATCATCTAGGATTTTTTTTTAATAAATGGTAAAACTAAGGAAGCATAAGTACAAATTTCTAACCCCTATATCGTCATTGTAACCCAACCCTAACATAGGCTCGAAAAACTAATTACTCGATCCCAATTGGTCTTCTTTCTCATAACTCACAAATACATTATAAGATTTCTTAGATATAGATTAATAGATCTATAATTTTAGTACAAGTGTCATAAAATAGAATAACTGGATTGTTATATATATTGCAATTTTATCAAAAAGTTTCATTCAAATCTATACAAAATAGTTTACGGTAAAAGTACATTGCAAACTATATCTTATCGGAATTGCTTTTTTTTTTTAAGGTCGTTTTTCTACTACAAGAAATTGCAAAAAAAATAAAATTATGAGGAACGCAAATTAATTATAGATCGCAAATAAGAAAATAAAAGCCATATATATCAATGTGATAGATTTTTACCTATGCAAAGAAAATCATCGCAATGTGGCTTTGAGCTTTACGATTCATGATTGTATGCACCTTTAACAATATTGTAGGATGTAGTAGATATGTCAGTTTTTCTTGATCTCTTCTTCTTTGGGCTACAATTCTCACAGTAGGAGCCAGTTGCCTATGTTGAGGAGTGGTGCCCAAAACTCAAGGCAATTAATTGGATCCAAAAGGTCCAATTGTATAACTCTGAAAACACGACATATATATATATATATATATACATATATATATATATATATATTACCTTTATGTACAATATTTATCTGGTATAACAAGAATCTATATACTTATCCCATGGATCATTCCTTAGTTAGACCTTGAATATAGAATATAGGAAGAGAAATAGAGAAAATACGAAAACAAGAAGAACTCCTACTCTGTTGTAGTCCTAGCAGATTTCCATAACAAATGCCTCAAAGCAATGCCTTTATCATCCTTGTGCATATTCTCATATAAATGCATAACTCCGAATATGTGTTCTGCATTAGGAAATACAAACTCCAATAATGCATTAATCAGACCATGTATTGATTATATGCGAGATCAGTCCAATTACAACCAAGTAATCACATTTATGTAAAATACCATTAAATGCCAAAAGGCACAGACAATATCCTTAGATGACTATCAGTATTTGCAGAACGCTTACCAGCTTTGTTGGTCTATTAGTTAGGGAAAATTTTGCAACAAAGTGCTCCATATATAACAATAACAGCATCTAAACCACCAATCATAATCAGGCTAGCCAAATGGACTGGAAAACATATTAAGTTGTGGATTCCCAACTGAAGTATGTTGGAATGGGAACTGGTTGCCTCTTGCTTTTCCTGTGATGCTAGCATAGCTAGAAAATCATCCATAGATGTCTGAGAATGCATGCAGTTAACCAAATTTTATGGATATTTTATACAGACTGGATATTACTAAGATATCATAGTATGATATTATAAGTTAGTTAAACAAATAGTGAAACCATCTTTACAGAGAATTGTGGATTCCCTCCTGCTACGTTTTCCCGTCTCAAAGAGAATTGCAACCTGAATATCTCCCACCAGTCCTTTATGAAACCTGTCTCTGCATCCAGCACAAAGTAAAATTTGAAAACATCTGAAATTAATTACCAAAATATATTTAGGGAGACCATCTATGATGGAGAATATGTTTTAACCCGTTAGAAATATAAGAATACTCAAGAGTAAAACAATCAAAAATCCCCTTAAACACGAGTTCGACAAATATTATACACCTACAACATCTTCTTTTCTGAATTTTTTTCAACATTGATGCCTTTAGTTGCTTATGTCATATATAGAACAGTAATTCGGCCACCTTTTCTGGCCAATCAATTCGTAATTTGGGACCTTTAAAACAAAAAGCCTGATTTGAAGGGCGCACAGTCCCAATTGAAAAAACGTCAAGTAATTTCGAGACTCTCTCTCCAAAATGTAAAAAGTTGCAAGTTTTTGTTCATAGATTGGGGATGCCAACACATAATGTAAAAAACAAGTAATTTACATGTAGCCATGCAAGTACCATATAAACATATAAGATTCTGAGTCCAACAGTTAACAATTACTATAATAGCACAAGAAAGCTTACACGATACAGGCTTCGAGCTCTGACTCTGATGGGAAAAATTTCTTATATGAAATGTATTCAGCCGCCGCTGCAGATGGTTTCAACCCTAATTTTTTGTGTGAAATGGATAGGGCGCGGTCATATTTTAAGAGATTACTAGCTTGGGCCGTGCAGGGCCGGCTCAACTAAATTTGAGGCCCTAAGCAGACTTGAAAATGAGGCCTTTTTATATAAAAAATATTTTTTATTTAAAACCGTATATATTTTAGATTATTATAAATTAATTACGCACAAAAATTTATATACCATTTTATATGTTGTTTTTTTATTTATTATTAGGTTTATTTGTACATTAATGTAACATTTAAATTAATTAAACATTAGAAAAGTACTATAACATAAAAAGTAGAAATCATATAATTTATAATAATGTAAAACTTGTGAAAAATAAATATTATATATTTTAGATGATAAATTTTATGACATTTATTAAGTACTTAATACACATGCGACTAAAAAATTTAAAATCATTTGATTCATTTAATTCTCACTTTTTAAGTTAATCTTATTTATATTTATTAATATTTCATATTATATATATATATATATATATATATTATCTTTTTAAAGTTCACTGGTTCATATTTGTTTTAGATATTTTGTTTTTTTCATATTTACGAACAAAAATTTAAATATTATTATTTCAATATATATACTTTCATAAAATTTTGAGGCCCTTTTCAGGTTGGGGGCCTAAGCGACCCCTTAGATGGCCTTAGTGTTGAGCCGGCCCTGGGGCCGTGCCAAGCACATTTTTAAATAATTTTTATGATTTTATACTTTTTTTATTCTGAATAAAAATTTGGTGTTTAAATTTTTATACAAAAAAAAAATTAAAAATAAGTTGTAGAACTATGTTTTATATGCGCCTTAAAATGCGTGTCGAGCAGTGTGAAAAAACTGTAAATAAATGAGGGGGACAGAGGGAGTATTATTTATTATAATTATATTTTTTTTATTGAATTATATTATTATCCTCTTAATATACTTATATACACTATAGTTATTTAGATATAAAACTTTATATATACATTTGATCTTATCTTGATTTTTGAATTTTTTTTTAAAAAGTCTCAAATACATGTTATGATATGTATTTATTTCACAATGATATATTTTATTTTAGTAAAATCAGTATGTTGTTTTGATTTTCAAAGAGATTGAAAAAAAATATTGCAATTGACTTTAGGGTATCTTATGTATAGTAAAATTGAAATTTTTTAATTTATAATTATTTTGGAAGTCTAATCGGTAAATTTTCTGTGTGAGGCTAGTTAGAATTATGATATGTATTAATTTAAAAAAGATATTTTATTTTAATAGAATTATTGTGTTATTTATGATTTCCAAAAGAGATAAAAAAATATTTTACAATTGATTTGTCGGGTATTTAATTGTTCATAAAATTTCTTCTTAATTAATTTTATGATTTATAAGAAGTCTAAAACAACACATATTTACATTTTATTAATTTGAAATTTTTAAATGATGTGTGAAATTTTTATCATGCTCCACTGTTTTTTTGTAAAGATGATTATATAGGTACTTGTTTAAGCCCCGGTTGTGCTGACATGAATATCGATAATAAGTATATAAGAAGTCCATATAATTTACATATATTTTATCCATACATGTATTTTCTTGAAACAAGTTTTGGTGATCATGGTGTGAATAATCAATGTCTCTTGATCTCAACTCCAGCGTTAACAAGGTCGCAACTTTACTCTTCCTCTCTAACCAACCATGCTCTCTTCTCCTCTTTTGGTCTATAAAAAGATCATTTCTTGATCCATTTTGAAACCATGCATGCTCAATTTCACGTTCATGGGAGCTAGCTTAAAGAGTCTGCTCGAGAACAAGGCATACTAAGAGAATGATAGGCGCCACAAATAACCAACCAATTTTTTCGTAATTAAGTTTTGGCGGTACTTATTATAAGAGTGTTTGATCCATGTTTGAAAGCATAAGTACATATGGTAATTTCATTACGTTCACCAAAACTGTAAAATAGTACTCGAGTTTAACATGTGTCAAGATACAAAAGGGATTTGCACTGGTGATAAATCATACAGCTGTGAAACCTATCCAATTTTAAGTGTTAAAAAGAGAGATCCTAATTTTGAAATATTTATGAAAGATTTCAATTGATAAACCGCCATCCAGAATTGAGAGTGCATAATATGCGAACCTGGGCCATTTGAATTACTTTTCTGCAGATTTAAAAAGAGTATTTGAATGAGAGCATGATTGGATAGCCCACGTAGTTAAGTGTTTATCCTCCGTTGTCTCATGTCTGGGCTCGACTTTGGCTCATCTCGAGAATATATGGTCGTCCTCACCAGCTTCAGCATGGTTAAGCCCTTGTGTTGCTAATGTATGGCTGTCGACTATTAGTTACCCTCCTCATCAATTGATAGTTTAATTAACTGTGACCAACCTTGGCACATCAGTTTGCACATAGCTTTGACTTGTAGTATAGATTAATAATGTCAGTGCCCCATCTGGTATATTTACAGGTGGGATTATGACAGGAACAAAAAGGTCATGACAATTTTTATTTAAAATGTAGCCGGAAATTTGAATTTGACGAAAAAAATTGGAGGTGAAAAATCAGAGCTAAAAATGGCCGATTGAAGTCAAATTAGGCGGTCAAATTTAAGAAGTCATATTTAACCGGTCATATTTAAGCAGTCACATTTAATTAAATATGACCGAAAATGTTAAATTCCACTAAGCTATCTCTGACAAACAATTTCCGGTCAAATTTAGCTAAATTCGACTACGCGCTGTCAAATTTAATTAAATATGACCGAAAATTGGCGGTCAAATTTACCCGTTTTTGTTGTAGCACGCAATCAAAACTAAAACCGAAGAAACTACACAAATCTTCTTTATAGTCTTCGAAATTATCAGAGTTTGAGCCATCATCAGAGTTTGATGACTCATTATCAAACTTTGTGATTAGAGCCTTTCTTTTTGAGTGACTCCTCTTTACAACAACTTCCTTGGGTGCTTTCTCCTTAACCTTCAAGGTGATTGATTTAAACTTACCACCATGTATCTTGCTCCTTAGCTCTATATCAAGCTCATAAATTTCATCAACAGACATAATCATCGTCAGCAAACCTATTTGTTTTAATTTTTTAAACTCAAATAATTTAATTCTTTATAAAATTTCTATCATGTTTCAGAATTCAAATAGATAAGGAGTAATACCAAAATACCGAAATTTGTTTATCATCATATATTTTTTAATTTAATCATTATTATTATACTACTACTCCCTCTGTCATTGTATACGTTTTTTTTCACTGCTCGACACGCTTTTTAAGACTCTTATAAAACATAGTTTTACAACTTTTTTTTCAGATTTTCTTTTTTTGTATAAAAATATAAATGTTATACTTTTACAAAAAAAAGAAAATCTTAAAAATAATTTACATAACTATATTATATTGAAGCATTAAAGTCCGTGCCGCGCCCCCGTCCCCCAATGTATACTATTGACTGGGACGGAGGGAGTATGAAAGACTTTTATATTGATTATAATTTTGTAATGTAATGATTATTCCACCGACAAAACTATATCACAAAACAAACTATTTCTTTTAATTTTTGAAAATCAAATTATTTGATTTACAAACAACTCTGTACAATTTCCTATCATGTTTTAGAATTCAGATAAATATGAAGTTCATCTTGATATTATTAACATAATTCATATTAATACAAAATTTCATTCATTCACGGCCCTTTACAAGATTACGATAAAAACGAAATGATCGTGGTAATGATGACATGAATAGAAACTCAACTACAATGAAGTTACAACAATCGTCCATTTTGCACTATGTAGTAAATCTCAAATAATAAGCAAGTACCCATGTTTTTCACAAAATTTATTGGACACAATAAACAAAACAACAAACTTAGCTTGTATAAACAAAATAACCACATTTCATTTCATTTTGCTAAAGCGCCCCTGACAAGAAATGGTAACTAGGAAGAACCCTAAATCTCAAAAATTATGTTCACCATCAGCAGAATTGATCGGGGGCAACGATAGCTTACTGGATCTTATCTTTCCCCGTCTCCCTGTCAGATCACTGACCCGATTCAAATCGGTATCAAAACAATGGTGTGCCCTTATCTCCGATGCCCACTTCGGCCGCCGCCACACTGTTGAAAACCCTAGTTCTCGCATCCCCTCTGGACTCTACTTATACAGGCCTGTCTGTTATCGGGATAATACAGTTCATTCAATCTCTGTTGATGAATTAGGGCGTAAAATTCCTTCTTGTTCAGATACAGTTGAAATACCTGATCATGCTCCAATTAAGTTGATGCGGATGGTATAGTCTTGTAATGGATTGTCTTTATTTAGATTCAATGCTCTTTATGCTCTTAATTTCTATTGTGTTCGTAATTTAGTTACAAATCAACTAAAGTTAGTACCTCTGCCCAAATTAAATGCTTAAAATTATAGTCATGTTGCTACTTGTTGTTTGGCGTTTGACCCTTTGGTATCACCCCATTTCAAAGTTATATGTGTGCAAGTGGTTATTTGTCCATCCCGACGCCGACTAGCGTCTAAATTTTTAAAATTCAGTTCAGAAACTGGTCAACGGGTAGATACCAGTGTTTCTGTGGTTGGAACTGGGCTGGAATTTGCCAGGGGTGAGTATTGCAATGGTGCATTTTATTGGATCCGGGTAAACAGGCTATCTTGCTATCGTTTTGATATCGATGCTGAGAAATTGACCCAAATCGCTTTGCCTCCACAGGCTCGTGGTTCACACTTCCGGCATTTTGGAGAATCTTGTGGACACTTGTACCTTGCAGGTGTCCGAGATAATACAGCAAAAATTTTGAATGTGTACGAGCTGAACCTGGTTAATATGAAGTGGAATATCAAGCACTGGGTTCATATTGATCGTCTGATATCTTCATTCCCACAGGTTAATGTGAATGGGGGAAATCAGATGTGTCACTCCACCCAATCGATATTAGGTGTTCTTAGGGGAGAACGGGATGAAGACTCAGCTCTTATTGCAAATGTTTTGGTTCAAGAGTAAGAAGGTTGAGGTGCTGCTATCTGAGCTCCAATGGAAGGATGATATTAGGAGTATTTCTGCTGGACCTCCATTTGTTCCTGCATATACACTGATTGCAAGCCTACATCATTTGTAAGTATATTATTATATATAGTTTAGTGCTTAAAGTTTAGTTACAATATTTTGTTTCAATGTATAATTAATTTAGCTGTTCTACTAATCTTGATTTGCATTTTATTATTGCGGTTTGTATACTCGAGTTTGTGTTGGGTGTGCATATGGGAATAGACATGTTAATATTCTTCCTTGATGTGTATGGTAATTTTAGGACGTGTAAGGCATTTCTTAACTCTGTATACTGGAAGGACCTAGACAAGGCAATACGCTGTACTGCACAGTTTAATGGAGTCAATCTTCCTTCTTTTAAAAAAACATTTATGTCGTCTTAAAACTGTTCATTCTATCAACAATTCAGTTAATTACAAGACAAGGGCAGCTGAAAAACACCGATGTGCTTAACATCCCCATTGGAACAACTACTACCGATGACAGAAAATTTAGTGACTGAATTATCATGCGATCTGATATATGCACACCTATTTTGTGGTCTCATATCTGGTCCATATATGAAGTAGCTGAATTTGCTACTTGTTTACTAAGTTTACTTATTACCTAATCTCATACACCAAAGATCTTAAGCGACCAATCCGGCGGAACATCACACAAACATGATGAAATTTTTAATTATTATAAATTTAAAAACTCTAATGTAATATCTTTTATACATAAAAGGAAAAAACATCAAAATATTAATTTTAGTAAATGTCTGATTTACATAAAATGAATTTCTAATAGCAGATACAATCTCCCCCTCAGCCAATCAAACCAGCCATCTCAACCATCAAAAACTTGAGTAAATCATCCTCAAGCTCCTAACTGAATATGAGGTCCTCTTTATAGTGTTTCCATTCCATTAAGCCCATGAGCAGCAGCACGGATATTGTAAATAACTGGCGTACTCCAAATATTGTGTACTGGTTCAACTGGAACAACTACAAGGGTGACTATGTGGCTTGTTACTTCGGACGGTAGGATATTCAAAGCCATCTAGATCAAAAGATCCACTGCAGACTAAGAAAACATAAAATATACTTTTCAGATATGAGAAGAATTGGAGAAAAACCAAACCCCTTCAAAGCCAAGATATATCCAGAGTTGGCTTCTCATATTACCGTCTTCCTCTCTATATGTCCATTTATAAAGTGGGGATCAGATATTATAAGATGAAAAGAGAAAAAAAGAAGTAAAATATCTACATGCTACGTACTTGCTTCTTAAACAATTCCATATGTGTCAACTTATATTTTTGAGGAATCTTGCTAAACTCTACTAGTTTTCTAGATGACGGTAAAGCCACAGATCCTGCATGTTTACAATATGTGGGTGGTCTTAATAGGATGTCACAAACCTAAGGAAGCATAAATATAAATTTTATGTCATTATTTTAACAATATACAACATCACGTCAAAAGCTTGGCATTGTATCAGCCAGAGAGTATCATAAATTCTGGAGTTCGATTTTGTAATTATCTTATATTACGGATATGGTAATTACAAAATTGAACTCCAGAATTTGAGATAACCACTTGCTGACACAATGTTAAGCCTTCAAGGAGATGGTGTATATGGTTATAACTACCTGATATCATCTAGGATCTTTTTAATAAATGGAAAGACTAAGGAAGCATAAGTATAAATTTCTAACTCCTATGTCGTCATTTTAACCATATACAATATCTCGTCAAAAGTTTGGCATTGATTCAGGAAAGTGAGTATCTCAAATTCTAGAGTTCGATTTTGTAACTACCTTATATTAGAGATAAGGTAATTACAAAATTGAACTCCAGAATTTCAGATAACCATTTGCTGACACAATGTTAAGCCTTCAAGGAGATGGCGTATATGGTAACTACCCAATATCATCTAAGATTTTTTTTCTAAATAAATGGCAAGACTAAGGAGCATAAGTACACATTTTTAACTCCTATCTCGTCATTTTAACTATATACAACATCTCGTCAAAAATTTGGCATTGAATCAGGAAGTGAGCATCTCAAATTCTGGAGTTCGATTTTGTAATTATCTTATATTAGAGATAAGGTAATTACAAAATTGAACTCCAGAATTTAAGATAACCATTTGCTGATACGATGTTAAGCCTTGAAGGAGATAGCGTATATCGTAACTACCCGATATCATCTAGGATTTATTTTAATAAATGACAAGACTAAGGAAGCATAAGTAAAATATTTATGTCATTATTTAACAATATACAGCATCACGTCAAAAGCTTGACATTGTATTAGCTAGTGAGTATCATAAGTTCTGGAGTTCGATTTTGTAATTACCTTATATTACCGATATGGTAATTACAAAATTGAACTCCAGAATTTAAGATAACCACTTGCTGACACAATGTTAAGCCTTCAAGGAGATGGTGTATATGGTAGCTACCCGATATCATCTAGAATTTTTCTAATAAATAGAAAGACTAAAGAAGCATAAGTACAAATGTTTAACTCCTATATCGTCATTTTAATCATATACAATATCTCGTCAAAAGTTTGGCATTGAATCAGGAAGTGAGTATCTCAAATTCTAGAGTTCGATTTTGTAATTACCTTATATTGGAGATAAGGTAATTACAAAATTGAACTCCAGAATTTAGGATAACCATTTGCTGACACAATGTTAAGCCTTCAGGGAGATCGCGTATATGGTAATTACTATCCGATATCATCTAGGATTTTTTTTTAATAAATGGTAAAACTAAGGAAGCATAAGTACAAATTTCTAACCCCTATATCGTCATTGTAACCCAACCCTAACATAGGCTCGAAAAACTAATTACTCGATCCCAATTGGTCTTCTTTCTCATAACTCACAAATACATTATAAGATTTCTTAGATATAGATTAATAGATCTATAATTTTAGTACAAGTGTCATAAAATGGAATAACTGGATTGTTATATATATTGCAATTTTATCAAAAAGTTTCATTCAAATCTATACAAAATAGTTTACGGTAAAAGTACATTGCAAACTATATCTTATCGGAATTGCTTTTTTTTTTAAGGTCGTTTTTCTACTACAAGAAATTGCAAAAAAAATAAAATTATGAGGAACGCAAATTAATTATAGATCGCAAATAAGAAAATAAAAGCCATATATATCAATGTGATAGATTTTTACCTATGCAAAGAAAATCATCGCAATGTGGCTTTGAGCTTTACGATTCATGATTGTATGCACCTTTAACAATATTGTAGGATGTAGTAGATATGTCAGTTTTTCTTGATCTCTTCTTCTTTGGGCTACAATTCTCACAGTAGTAGCCAGTTGCCTATGTTGAGGAGTGGTGCCCAAAACTCAAGGCAATTAATTGGATCCAAAAGGTCCAATTGTATAACTCTGAAAACACGACATATATATATATATATACACATATATATATATATATATATATATATATATATTACCTTTATGTACAATATTTATCTGGTATAACAAGAATCTATATACTTATCCCATGGATCATTCCTTAGTTAGACCTTGAATATAGAATATAGGAAGAGAAATAGAGAAAATACGAAAACAAGAAGAACTCCTACTCTGTTGTAGTCCTAGCAGATTTCCATAACAAATGCCTCAAAGCAATGCCTTTATCATCCTTGTGCATATTCTCATATAAATGCATAACTCCGAATATGTGTTCTGCATTAGGAAATACAAACTCCAATAATGCATTAATCAGACCATGTATTGATTATATGCGAGATCAGTCCAATTACAACCAAGTAATCACATTTATGTAAAATACCATTAAATGCCAAAAGGCACAGACAATATCCTTAGATGACTATCAGTATTTGCAGAACGCTTACCAGCTTTGTTGGTCTATTAGTTAGGGAAAATTTTGCAACAAAGTGCTCCATATATAACAATAACAGCATCTAAACCACCAATCATAATCAGGCTAGCCAAATGGACTGGAAAACATATTAAGTTGTGGATTCCCAACTGAAGTATGTTGGAATGGGAACTGGTTGCCTCTTGCTTTTCCTGTGATGCTAGCATAGCTAGAAAATCATCCATAGATGTCTGAGAATGCATGCAGTTAACCAAATTTTATGGATATTTTATACAGACTGGATATTACTAAGATATCATAGTATGATATTATAAGTTAGTTAAACAAATAGTGAAACCATCTTTACAGAGAATTGTGGATTCCCTCCTTCTACGTTTTCCCGTCTCAAAGAGAATTGCAACCTGAATATCTCCCACCAGTCCTTTATGAAACCTGTCTCTGCATCCAGCACAAAGTAAAATTTGAAAACATCTGAAATTAATTACCAAAATATATTTAGGGAGACCATCTATGATGGAGAATATGTTTTAACCCGTTAGAAATATAAGAATACTCAAGAGTAAAACAATCAAAAATCCCCTTAAACACGAGTTCGACAAATATTATACACCTACAACATCTTCTTTTCTGAATTTTTTTCAACATTGATGCCTTTAGTTGCTTATGTCATATATAGAACAGTAATTCGGCCACCTTTTCTGGCCAATCAATTCGTAATTTGGGACCTTTAAAACAAAAAGCCTGATTTGAAGGGCGCACAGTCCCAATTGAAAAAACGTCAAGTAATTTCGAGACTCTCTCTCCAAAATGTAAAAAGTTGCAAGTTTTTGTTCATAGATTGGGGATGCCAACACATAATGTAAAAAACAAGTAATTTACATGTAGCCATGCAAGTACCATATAAACATATAAGATTCTGAGTCCAACAGTTAACAATTACTATAATAGCACAAGAAAGCTTACACGATACAGGCTTCGAGCTCTGACTCTGATGGGAAAAATTTCTTATATGAAATGTATTCAGCCGCCGCTGCAGATGGTTTCAACCCTAATTTTTTGTGTGAAATGGATAGGGCGCGGTCATATTTTAAGAGATTACTAGCTTGGGCCGTGCAGGGCCGGCTCAACTAAATTTGAGGCCCTAAGCAGACTTGAAAATGAGGCCTTTTTATATAAAAAATATTTTTTATTTAAAACCGTATATATTTTAGATTATTATAAATTAATTACGCACAAAAATTTATATACCATTTTATATGTTGTTTTTTTATTTATTATTAGGTTTATTTGTACATTAATGTAACATTTAAATTAATTAAACATTAGAAAAGTACTATAACATAAAAAGTAGAAATCATATAATTTATAATAATGTAAAACTTGTGAAAAATAAATATTATATATTTTAGATGATAAATTTTATGACATTTATTAAGTACTTAATACACATGCGACTAAAAAATTTAAAATCATTTGATTCATTTAATTCTCACTTTTTAAGTTAATCTTATTTATATTTATTAATATTTCATATTATATATATATATATATATTATCTTTTTAAAGTTCACTGGTTCATATTTGTTTTAGATATTTTGTTTTTTTCATATTTACGAACAAAAATTTAAATATTATTATTTCAATATATATACTTTCATAAACTTTTGAGGCCCTTTTCAGGTTGGGGGCCTAAGCGACCCCTTAGATGGCCTTAGTGTTGAGCCGGCCCTGGGGCCGTGCCAAGCACATTTTTAAATAATTTTTATGATTTTATACTTTTTTTATTCTGAATAAAAATTTGGTGTTTAAATTTTTATACAAAAAAAAAAAATTAAAAATAAGTTGTAGAACTATGTTTTATATGCGCCTTAAAATGCGTGTCGAGTAGTGTGAAAAAACTGTAAATAAATGAGGGGGACAGAGGGAGTATTATTTATTATAATTATATTTTTTTTATTGAATTATATTATTATCCTCTTAATATACTTATATACACTATAGTTATTTAGATATAAAACTTTATATATACATTTGATCTTATCTTGATTTTTGAATTTTTTTTTAAAAAGTCTCAAATACATGTTATGATATGTATTTATTTCACAATGATATATTTTATTTTAGTAAAATCAGTATGTTGTTTTGATTTTCAAAGAGATTGAAAAAAAATATTGCAATTGACTTTAGGGTATCTTATGTATAGTAAAATTGAAATTTTTTAATTTATAATTATTTTGGAAGTCTAATCGGTAAATTTTCTGTGTGAGGCTAGTTAGAATTATGATATATATTAATTTAAAAAAGATATTTTATTTTAATAGAATTATTGTGTTATTTATGATTTCCAAAAGAGATAAAAAAATATTTTACAATTGATTTGTCGGGTATTTAATTGTTCATAAAATTTCTTCTTAATTAATTTTATGATTTATAAGAAGTCTAAAACAACACATATTTACATTTTATTAATTTGAAATTTTTAAATGATGTGTGAAATTTTTATCATGCTCCACTGTTTTTTTGTAAAGATGATTATATAGGTACTTGTTTAAGCCCCGGTTGTGCTGACATGAATATCGATAATAAGTATATAAGAAGTCCATATAATTTACATATATTTTATCCATACATGTATTTTCTTGAAACAAGTTTTGGTGATCATGGTGTGAATAATCAATGTCTCTTGATCTCAACTCCAGCGTTAACAAGGTCGCAACTTTACTCTTCCTCTCTAACCAACCATGCTCTCTTCTCCTCTTTTGGTCTATAAAAAGATCATTTCTTGATCCATTTTGAAACCATGCATGCTCAATTTCACGTTCATGGGAGCTAGCTTAAAGAGTCTGCTCGAGAACAAGGCATACTAAGAGAATGATAGGCGCCACAAATAACCAACCAATTTTTTTGTAATTAAGTTTTGGCGGTACTTATTATAAGAGTGTTTGATCCATGTTTGAAAGCATAAGTACATATGGTAATTTCATTACGTTCACCAAAACTGTAAAATAGTACTCGAGTTTAACATGTGTCAAGATACAAAAGGGATTTGCACTGGTGATAAATCATACAGCTGTGAAACCTATCCAATTTTAAGTGTTAAAAAGAGAGATCCTAATTTTGAAATATTTATGAAAGATTTCAATTGATAAACCGCCATCCAGAATTGAGAGTGCATAATATGCGAACCTGGGCCATTTGAATTACTTTTCTGCAGATTTAAAAAGAGTATTTGAATGAGAGCATGATTGGATAGCCCACGTAGTTAAGTGTTTATCCTCCGTTGTCTCATGTCCTGGGCTCGACTTTGGCTCATCTCGAGAATATATGGTCGTCCTCACCAGCTTCAGCATGGTTAAGCCCTTGTGTTGCTAATGTATGGCTGTCGACTATTAGTTACCCTCCTCATCAATTGATAGTTTAATTAACTGTGACCAACCTTGGCACATCAGTTTGCACATAGCTTTGACTTGTAGTATAGATTAATAATGTCAGTGCCCCATCTGGTATATTTACAGGTGGGATTATGACAGGAACAAAAAGGTCATGACAATTTTTATTTAAAATGTAGCCGGAAATTTGAATTTGACGAAAAAAATTGGAGGTGAAAAATCAGAGCTAAAAATGGCCGATTGAAGTCAAATTAGGCGGTCAAATTTAAGAAGTCATATTTAACCGGTCATATTTAAGCAGTCACATTTAATTAAATATGACCGAAAATGTTAAATTCCACTAAGCTATCTCTGACAAACAATTTCCGGTCAAATTTAGCTAAATTCGACTACGCGCTGTCAAATTTAATTAAATATGACCGAAAATTGGCGGTCAAATTTACCCGTTTTTGTTGTAGCACGCAATCAAAACTAAAACCGAAGAAACTACACAAATCTTCTTTATAGTCTTCGAAATTATCAGAGTTTGAGCCATCATCAGAGTTTGATGACTCATTATCAAACTTTGTGATTAGAGCCTTTCTTTTTGAGTGACTCCTCTTTACAACAACTTCCTTGGGTGCTTTCTCCTTAACCTTCAAGGTGATTGATTTAAACTTACCACCATGTATCTTGCTCCTTAGCTCTATATCAAGCTCATAAATTTCATCAACAGACATAATCATCGTCAACAAACCTATTTGTTTTAATTTTTTAAACTCTAATAATTTAATTCTTTATAAAATTTCTATCATGTTTCAGAATTCAAATAGATAAGGAGTAATACCAAAATACCGAAATTTGTTTATCATCATATATTTTTTAATTTAATCATTATTATTATACTACTACTCCCTCTGTCATTGTATACGTTTTTTTTTACTGCTCGACACGCTTTTTAAGACTCTTATAAAACATAGTTTTACAACTTTTTTTTTCAGATTTTCTTTTTTTGTATAACAATATAAATGTTATACTTTTACAAAAAAAAAGAAAATCTTAAAAATAATTTACATAACTATATTATATTGAAGCATTAAAGTCCGTGCCGCGCCCCCGTCCCCCAATGTATACTATTGACTGGGACGGAGGGAGTATGAAAGACTTTTATATTGATTATAATTTTGTAATGTAATGATTATTCCACCGATAAAACTATATCACAAAACAAACTATTTATTTTAATTTTTGAAAATCAAATTATTTGATTTACAAACAACTCTGTACAATTTCCTATCATGTTTTAGAATTCAGATAAATATGAAGTTCATCTTGATATTATTAACATAATTCATATTAATACAAAATTTCATTCATTCACGGCCCTTTACAAGATTACGATAAAAACGAAATGATCGTGGTAATGATGACATGAATAGAAACTCAACTACAATGAAGTTACAACAATCGTCCATTTTGCACTATGTAGTAAATCTCAAATAATAAGCAAGTACCCATGTTTTTCACAAAATTTATTGGACACAATAAACAAAACAACAAACTTAGCTTGTATAAACAAAATAACCACATTTCATTTCATTTTGCTAAAGCTCCGCCTGACAAGAAATGGTAACTAGGAAGAACCCTAAATCTCAAAAATTATGTTCACCATCAGCAGAATTGATCGGGGGCAACGATAGCTTACTGGATCTTATCTTTCCCCGTCTCCCTGTCAGATCACTGACCCGATTCAAATCGGTATCAAAACAATGGTGTGCCCTTATCTCCGATGCCCACTTCGGCCGCCGCCACACTGTTGAAAACCCTAGTTCTCGCATCCCCTCTGGACTCTACTTATACAGGCCTGTCTGTTATCGGGATAATACAGTTCATTCAATCTCTGTTGATGAATTAGGGCGTAAAATTCCTTCTTGTTCAGATACAGTTGAAATACCTGATCATGCTCCAATTAAGTTGATGCGGATGGTATAGTCTTGTAATGGATTGTCTTTATTTAGATTCAATGCTCTTTATGCTCTTAATTTCTATTGTGTTCGTAATTTAGTTACAAATCAACTAAAGTTAGTACCTCTGCCCAAATTAAATGCTTAAAATTATAGTCATGTTGCTACTTGTTGTTTGGCGTTTGACCCTTTGGTATCACCCCATTTCAAAGTTATATGTGTGCAAGTGGTTATTTGTCCATCCCGACGCCGACTAGCGTCTAAATTTTTAAAATTCAGTTCAGAAACTGGTCAACGGGTAGATACCAGTGTTTCTGTGGTTGGAACTGGGCTGGAATTTGCCAGGGGTGAGTATTGCAATGGTGCATTTTATTGGATCCGGGTAAACAGGCTATCTTGCTATCGTTTTGATATCGATGCTGAGAAATTGACCCAAATCGCTTTGCCTCCACAGGCTCGTGGTTCACACTTCCGGCATTTTGGAGAATCTTGTGGACACTTGTACCTTGCAGGTGTCCGAGATAATACAGCAAAAATTTTGAATGTGTACGAGCTGAACCTGGTTAATATGAAGTGGAATATCAAGCACTGGGTTCATATTGATCGTCTGATATCTTCATTCCCACAGGTTAATGTGAATGGGGGAAATCAGATGTGTCACTCCACCCAATCGATATTAGGTGTTCTTAGGGGAGAACGGGATGAAGACTCAGCTCTTATTGCAAATGTTTTGGTTCAAGAGTAAGAAGGTTGAGGTGCTGCTATCTGAGCTCCAATGGAAGGATGATATTAGGAGTATTTCTGCTGGACCTCCATTTGTTCCTGCATATACACTGATTGCAAGCCTACATCATTTGTAAGTATATTATTATATATAGTTTAGTGCTTAAAGTTTAGTTACAATATTTTGTTTCAATGTATAATTAATTTAGCTGTTCTACTAATCTTGATTTGCATTTTATTATTGCGGTTTGTATACTCGAGTTTGTGTTGGGTGTGCATATGGGAATAGACATGTTAATATTCTTCCTTGATGTGTATGGTAATTTTAGGACGTGTAAGGCATTTCTTAATTCTGTATACTGGAAGGACCTAGACAAGGCAATACGCTGTACTGCACAGTTTAATGGAGTCAATCTTCCTTCTTTTAAAAAAACATTTATGTCGTCTTAAAACTGTTCATTCTATCAACAATTCAGTTAATTACAAGACAAGGGCAGCTGAAAAACACCGATGTGCTTAACATCCCCATTGGAACAACTACTACCGATGACAGAAAATTTAGTGACTGAATTATCATGCGATCTGATATATGCACACCTATTTTGTGGTCTCATATCTGGTCCATATATGAAGTAGCTGAATTTGCTACTTGTTTACTAAGTTTACTTATTACCTAATCTCTTACACCAAAGATCTTAAGCGACCAATCCGGCGGAACATCACACAAACATGATGAAATTTTTAATTATTATAAATTTAAAAACTCTAATGTAATATCTTTTATACATAAAAGGAAAAAACATCAAAATATTAATTTTAGTAAATGTCTGATTTACATAAAATGAATTTCTAATAGCAGATACAATCTCCCCCTCAGCCAATCAAACCAGCCATCTCAACCATCAAAAACTTGAGTAAATCATCCTCAAGCTCCTAACTGAATATGAGGTCCTCTTTATAGTGTTTCCATTCCATTAAGCCCATGAGCAGCAGCACGGATATTGTAAATAACTGGCGTACTCCAAATATTGTGTACTGGTTCAACTGGAACAACTACAAGGGTGACTATGTGGCTTGTTACTTCGGACGGTAGGATATTCAAAGCCATCTAGATCAAAAGATCCACTGCAGACTAAGAAAACATAAAATATACTTTTCAGATATGAGAAGAATTGGAGAAAAACCAAACCCCTTCAAAGCCAAGATATATCCAGAGTTGGCTTCTCATATTACCGTCTTCCTCTCTATATGTCCATTTATAAAGTGGGGATCAGATATTATAAGATGAAAAGAGAAAAAAAGAAGTAAAATATCTACATGCTACGTACTTGCTTCTTAAACAATTCCATATGTGTCAACTTATATTTTTGAGGAATCTTGCTAAACTCTACTAGTTTTCTAGATGACGGTAAAGCCACAGATCCTGCATGTTTACAATATGTGGGTGGTCTTAATAGGATGTCACAAACCTAAGGAAGCATAAATATAAATTTTATGTCATTATTTTAACAATATACAACATCACGTCAAAAGCTTGGCATTGTATCAGCCAGAGAGTATCATAAATTCTGGAGTTCGATTTTGTAATTATCTTATATTACGGATATGGTAATTACAAAATTGAACTCCAGAATTTGAGATAACCACTTGCTGACACAATGTTAAGCCTTCAAGGAGATGGTGTATATGGTTATAACTACCTGATATCATCTAGGATCTTTTTAATAAATGGAAAGACTAAGGAAGCATAAGTATAAATTTCTAACTCCTATGTCGTCATTTTAACCATATACAATATCTCGTCAAAAGTTTGGCATTGATTCAGGAAAGTGAGTATCTCAAATTCTAGAGTTCGATTTTGTAACTACCTTATATTAGAGATAAGGTAATTACAAAATTGAACTCCAGAATTTCAGATAACCATTTGCTGACACAATGTTAAGCCTTCAAGGAGATGGCGTATATGGTAACTACCCAATATCATCTAAGATTTTTTTTCTAAATAAATGGCAAGACTAAGGAGCATAAGTACACATTTTTAACTCCTATCTCGTCATTTTAACTATATACAACATCTCGTCAAAAATTTGGCATTGAATCAGGAAGTGAGCATCTCAAATTCTGGAGTTCGATTTTGTAATTATCTTATATTAGAGATAAGGTAATTACAAAATTGAACTCCAGAATTTAAGATAACCATTTGCTGATACGATGTTAAGCCTTGAAGGAGATAGCGTATATCGTAACTACCCGATATCATCTAGGATTTATTTTAATAAATGACAAGACTAAGGAAGCATAAGTAAAATATTTATGTCATTATTTAACAATATACAGCATCACGTCAAAAGCTTGACATTGTATTAGCTAGTGAGTATCATAAGTTCTGGAGTTCGATTTTGTAATTACCTTATATTACCGATATGGTAATTACAAAATTGAACTCCAGAATTTAAGATAACCACTTGCTGACACAATGTTAAGCCTTCAAGGAGATGGTGTATATGGTAGCTACCCGATATCATCTAGAATTTTTCTAATAAATAGAAAGACTAAAGAAGCATAAGTACAAATGTTTAACTCCTATATCGTCATTTTAATCATATACAATATCTCGTCAAAAGTTTGGCATTGAATCAGGAAGTGAGTATCTCAAATTCTAGAGTTCGATTTTGTAATTACCTTATATTGAAAAACACCGATGTGCTTAACATCCCCATTGGAACAACTACTACCGATGACAGAAAATTTAGTGACTGAATTATCATGCGATCTGATATATGCACACCTATTTTGTGGTCTCATATCTGGTCCATATATGAAGTAGCTGAATTTGCTACTTGTTTACTAAGTTTACTTATTACCTAATCTCTTACACCAAAGATCTTAAGCGACCAATCCGGCGGAACATCACACAAACATGATGAAATTTTTAATTATTATAAATTTAAAAACTCTAATGTAATATCTTTTATACATAAAAGGAAAAAACATCAAAATATTAATTTTAGTAAATGTCTGATTTACATAAAATGAATTTCTAATAGCAGATACAATCTCCCCCTCAGCCAATCAAACCAGCCATCTCAACCATCAAAAACTTGAGTAAATCATCCTCAAGCTCCTAACTGAATATGAGGTCCTCTTTATAGTGTTTCCATTCCATTAAGCCCATGAGCAGCAGCACGGATATTGTAAATAACTGGCGTACTCCAAATATTGTGTACTGGTTCAACTGGAACAACTACAAGGGTGACTATGTGGCTTGTTACTTTGGACGGTAGGATATTCAAAGCCATCTAGATCAAAAGATCCACTGCAGACTAAGAAAACATAAAATATACTTTTCACATATGAGAAGAATTGGAGAAAAACCAAACCCCTTCAAAGCCAAGATATATCCAGAGTTGGCTTCTCATATTACCGTCTTCCTCTCTATATGTCCATTTATAAAGTGGGGATCAGATATTATAAGATGAAAAGAGAAAAAAAGAAGTAAAATATCTACATGCTACGTACTTGCTTCTTAAACAATTCCATATGTGTCAACTTATATTTTTGAGGAATCTTGCTAAACTCTACTAGTTTTCTAGATGACGGTAAAGCCACAGATCCTGCATGTTTACAATATGTGGGTGTGAAATTACACACCTAGAGGGGGGGTGAATAGGTGTTATGGCTAATATGACCGATTTTTAATGTTACCAAATATTATACTGTCACAGACAGCTTGCTGTTAATTATCAGAGTAAACAGTCAGCTAGCTAACAATGCAGATGCAATGCAAAACAGATATAATCAGTAAGCTAGCAACACAGAGAATTTTAGCCAGGTTCGACCCCTAACCCTAACTGGTAAGAGATTATATTATTAATCAATAATGTCAACAATTACAATGATTCAATAATATAACTCCCTTTATCCCTTGTTCCTGTTATCAGCTTGCTGAAACCCCTGAACCACGAACCAAAAGCTCTCCAAGACCTATACTTCCCAAGTATACTCTTCTAGCTAACTAGTCCCCTTGTTCCCTTGTTTCACAAGCTCGATACACAGCAACAAACCTTTACACTTTGAACAATACAATGTATGAGTGTAATACAACCGAAACTATGAACTCAATATAGATATATAATCAAATATAAGTACTAGAGCTCAAGTAAAGATTTTGCAACGTAAGTATGTTGTATTTCAGAAAGCTTGAAGTGTGTTCTTGTTCTCTTATCAAAACGGAAACCACACTCAAGTTTATATACACAAAGATCCAACGGTCAATTTGCTAACAAATTCCAACGATCTTGTTCCAACCGAACTCACGTATAATTTGTTCTCAATTTGATCGTTTAAACTTGTGAAGATTACTGAGTAAAAAGCGTAGAAACGTTGTAAACAAAACTCAGTAAAACGTTTATATAAAATCCATAATTTGAAATAAGATAGGAGTTGTTATAGATAAGATCGAACTAGAGATAACCACTCCTACAAGTTAGGAAATCGTTTTTGTTTGAAATTCTGATTTAAAACTGAGCTCTAATATTTATATAAGTCATATATAAATATTAAAGTCCTTACAAATCGATTCCTAATAAATCTCCTTGCTTTTCGACTATGATCCTTATCCATTTGTTATTCTGTTCACGCTGTGAGCTCGCTGATAAGCCTGAATGACAACCTGTAAGCTTGCTGACAGTTGAACATAACACTGAACCATATCAAGCTGTTAGCACATGCATATATCATTGATAGCTCGCTAACAAGCATCAGTTTTATGCTATTAGCTTGCTGGCAGTGTGATCATCAAAACCTTGAGAGTATCAATCTCCCCCTTTTTGATGATTACACCATATTTAGGAAAAGTAATTAAACTCCCCCTGAATACAGCAATCTAATATCATTAAACTTTAACACATATATCAATTAAGTAAATAGAACAAGATATAACAGATATAACCATCATGCAACCAGATAACAAATAAAGCACTTGCATAGATAATTTAGATAAAATCCTAACCAGGATAAACCACCTGGCAACCAACAAATATCCAAAACAACTTAAACAAATTCAACTCAGGATAAACCACCTGAGAACCAAATTCAACCAAATTCAACATAGCATAGGGCCAATAAAGTACTTAAACAGTTAAGCACACAAGTCTTATTTATTAATTAGATAGATTCCTAAATTGTCTCCCCCTTAATCATCGAAAAGGTTAGAAATTCAGGTCTCCCCATCATCCTTGTCAGACTTCTCCTGTGCATACTTCTTCTCGAGCTCCGCAGCAATACGATTCTGCTCCATCATCAAATTTCCAGCAGCAGCATAAACAGAATCAGTACCAGCAGCATCTTTAAGAACATCCAGTGCAGTACGTGGCCTTGGACTCTCAGTCGCTTCATCCGTAGAAGTAAAAGTGAACTTGACATCAGAGGACCCGCAAGACCCAAACATCCTCTTGCGTAACTCATACCCAAAACTTCCAGAACTGCACTTCTCAGGAGAATTACCAGTTTTTCCTCCAAAGACAATATCCTTCCAAAAATCGAACTGATTTGACAATTCCTCCATCTGTTCAGAAAGCTGTTTCTGACCATCCACCAACTGCTTATGGTTGGCTCGCAGTTCCTCCATGTATTCCAAAATTTCTTTGGCAGAAATACCCAAATCAACACCAGCAGGAGCAGCAACAGGTGGAGGAGTAACAACAGGGACCTCCAACACCGACAAACTACCATCTTTCTCAATTTTTAAATTTGACTGATTCAAACATTTAACATCCAAAAATTCTTTTGCAGCAAGAGACTCAACACCATCAAAACTGACACCAAACCACTCGAAAATTCGAGTTAAAAGTAAACCATAGGGCAACCCAGCAGAAGATTTCCCTTCAAGAACCCCAAGCATATTATTCAAAATCAAATCCCCAACATCAAATGGCTTCCCAGCCATGATCATAGACACCACAATAACATCCTGAGCAGACAAGTTTGAGCGAGTACCCAAACGAGGACACAGATTTTCAATAGACACTTTAAAAACAGCATGAGCTAAGGGCAGTATTTGGGTAGTAGAGGGAAATGTTTCAGTAGAACTCTCAACCCCAAACAAAATCTTAAACTGATCTTTAACTTGAAAATCATCAAAATGTTTAAACCCGCGTTTAGTGTGTATCGAAACAGGGGAAGGAGGAGCTTGAATAATAGCGTTCAAGAACATAGGCGACAGAGTAATCTTCGTATCAGAAACAAACGACACAGTTTGACCGGAGGGATTCATATGCAAGTTTAAATAAAACTCACGCACAAGTGATGGATAACAAATTTTCGGTAAATCGACAATTAAAGACTCGAACCCTAAGGCAGAAAATAGCTTAACAACCCCGCAATTGAAGAATGCCTTACCAGAAAGAGGCTTCCCAAGAATAATCTTGCGAGTAGAGATGTTGTTATCTGATTTCTCCTTTTCACTAGATTCAACTTTTGCCCTCTTCATATCCTTGTCGGAGCGCTGAACACCCGACTCCTCACCACCACTATCAGAATCCACAGTAGCGATAACCACATCTTCTTCGTCTCGTAGCTTGCGACAGGAAGTAGGAGTACCCGTCTTGAGTCCAGCCCTAGTCTTTCGCCTCATTGCAACTCGGTATGCGATTGACGCGATTGTTAGTAGTGTGTAACGATTGAAAATGAGCGATGAAACCCTAACTGGTTGTTGGGGGCTTTTAAAGAGGTAGCTGTAGAGACTCGGAGATAGGATATATCTCAAACACTTTTGGATTATATTCGGGGGAGGGTTTTTAGGAATAAATCTAGTTAGATTTATTTTATTCAAACAATTCATTATATATATCCGAAAGTTATCTAAACAACAATTTGTTACTGTTACTCATCTCACTTCCACTTAAATAGTGATTAGATGCAGTTGAAATTTGAATTTATCATAAATAAACATGGATTGTCACATAATCACGTAACAAATTTTCACACAAAATTCTAACTGAATCAGCACATAACGGGTAGATTATTAATTAACCTAAACTGCAAATAAACCCTTAAACTGACCCGCATGCAAAAATAATTTAAAACATGGAAAGTACTAAGAGTAAGCTGATAGTACCTGGACCAAGCTTATTAGCTTGCTGACTGCACATCACACATACCCAATTCCCTTCTCAGCACGATATATCGTTCTTCAGGAAGAGGTTTTGTGAAAATGTCAGCTAGCTGATCTGCTGTAGCCACAAAAATCAGCTTGACAGCACCTTTTGCAACATTGTCTCTCAGAAAATGATGTCGAACATCAATATGCTTTGTCCTTGAATGATTGACTGGATTTTCTGAAATATTGATTGTACTTGTGTTGTCACAAAAGATAGGAGTTTGCTTGCATTTGATTCCAAAGTCCTTCAATTGTTGTCTCATCCATAGCATTTGAGAGCAACAGCTACCAGCTGCTAAATACTCCCCCTCAGCCGTAGATAGAGCAACTGAAGTTTGCTTCTTGCTTAACCAAGAAACTAAGCTTTGACCCAAAAATGCACAAACACCACTTGTACTTTTTCTATCAGTTTGACTACCTGCATAATCTGCATCACTATACCCAACAAGATCAAAAGCATTTGTGATAGGATAGAATAAGCCCAAAGTAATAGTTCCACTTAAATATTTGAAAATCCTTTTAACAGCTTGTAAGTGAGAATCCTTTGGTTTTGCTTGAAATCTAGCACAAACACAAACACTATACATAATATCAGGTCTAGAGGCTGTAAGATAAAGTAAACTACCAATCATACCTCTATACATTCGAATATCAACATCTTTACCATTTTCGTCTGCTGTCAGCTTGCTGACAACGCTCATCGGTGTTGATTTCGCCTTGATATTCTCATATCCAAATCTTTTGAGTAGATTCTTGATATATTTGGATTGATGCACATAAATTCCTTCTGGAGTTTGCTTAATTTGGAGTCCCAAGAAATAATTGAGCTCTCCCATCATGCTCATGTCAAACTCACTATGCATGCACTTTGAAAACCACTTACACAAAGAATCATTAGTAGATCCAAATATAATATCATCCACATATATTTGAACAACTAATATATCTTGACCTTTAAAGATAGTAAACAAAGTAGGATCAATTTTACCTCTAATAAAACCATTTTTGATCAAAAATTCACTTAACCTTTCATACCATGATCGAGGTGCTTGCCTTAATCCATAAAGTGCCTTCTTGAGCTTGTAGACACGGTTAGGATATTTTTCATCCTCGAATCCTGGTGGTTGCTTGACATAGACTTCTTCCTTTAGATATCCATTTAAAAATGCACTTTTGACGTCCATTTGATGTAGCTTGAACTTCTTGTAGCATGCAAATGACAATAGCATCCTAATAGATTCCAATCGTGCAACCGGAGCATAAGTTTGATCAAAATCAATTCCTTCTTGCTGATTGTATCCTTGTGCAACAAGTCTGGCTTTGTTCCGAGTGATAGTACCAAATTCATCAACTTTATTCTTGAACACCCATTTGGTTCCAACAATTGAAGCACCCTCTGGTGGATCTACAAGTTCCCAAACATCACATCTTTCGAATTGGTTGAGTTCTTCTTGCATTGCCATGATCCAATTTTCATCTTGTAAAGCTTCTTGAACATTCTTTGGTTCCTCTTGAGCTATGAAGGCAGCATAAGCACAAATGTTGGCTTGAGCTTTCCTTGTCTTGATTCCAGCTGATTTATCTCCAATGATCAACTGAGGAGGATGATTCTTCACTGTTCTAGTTGATTTTGGTAGATTATGTTGAGCTATGACCTCTTCATTCCTTGTAATCTGCCTTGGAGGAGTCTGATCAACAACATTTTGGCTTGCTGATGAAGTTTGACCTCTGGATTCATCCAATGTGAGCTTAGACATCTTATCCAAAGTTTCCTCAAGAGATGGAGTGGATTCAGTAGCTTTATTGCCTTCTGAAGTTGTGGCAGTTGACTTGTCAGCTTGCTGATTTCCAGTTTCCTTTACTGTCAGCTTGCTGCTAGTACCTGTACCTGCACATTCTTCCTCATCCCTTGCAAGATCATCAGTAGACTCTTGAAATGAAACATCAATAGACTCTTCAACAGTATGTTTAGCAAGATTATACACTCTATAAGCACGACTTGTTAAAGAATAGCCCAAAAATATAGCTTCATAAGATTTAGAATCGAATTTACCATCCTTATCAATGGTTTTGAGTACGAAGCACTTAGATCCAAAAACCTTGAAATAGCTGATATTAGGCTTCTTTTTCCTTAGCAATTCATAAGGAGTCTTGTTGAGGATTGGCCTGATAAGCACTCTGTTAAGAACATAGCTTGCTGTGTTGACAGCTTCTGCCCAAAAGCTTCTTGGCAGCTTGCTCTCCTGCAGCAATGTCCTAGCTGTTTCTTGTAAGGACCTGTTCTTACGCTCTACAACTCCATTTTGCTGAGGTGTACGAGGTGCTGAGAACTCATGTGAGATTCCTCTTTCTTCACAATAAGTAATGAAGTCTTTTTGGAATTCCCCACCATGATCACTTCGAATACCTACAAGTCTTGTATCTAGTTTGTTCTCAAGCAACTTGATTAGCTTCTCAAATTCACTAAAAGCACAATCTTTAGTACGCAAGAATAATACCCAAGTGAATCTAGAATAATCATCAACTATAACAAAGGCATATTGTTTACCTCCAATACTTTTATAAGCTTCGGGACCAAATAGATCCAAGTGAAGAAGCTCTAAAGGTTTAGAAGTAGATACCATTTTCTTTGCCTTATGTGGAGTCCTTGTTTGCTTTCCCAATTGACAAGCAGAACATGTCTCCATCTTGACATACTTAAGCTTTGGTAGTCCTCGAACAAGCTTCTTTGCTGACAGCTTGCTGAGATGATCCATATGAGCATGTCCAAGCCTTCTATGCCAAATTTCTGGATTATTATCCATAGCTGCTAAACAAACACCTGCCTCCTGTTCTTCAAAGTTCAAAACATATATATTTCCTTCTCGTTTTGCAACTAGAGGAGTTTTGTTAGCACCAACAAGTATAGTACATTCATCCTTACCAAAGTTAACAATATGACCATCATCAAATAACTGACTTATACTAAGCAAGTTATAAGCAAGACCTTTGACATATTGTACCTTGTTAATAGAAATGATACTATTACCTATAGTTCCTTTGCCAAGAATAGGAAGAGTTTTGCTATCACCAATTGTGACACGTCCACCCCTCTTCATCTTTAAGCTTAGAAACTGAGATTTGTCTCCACTCATGTGCCTAGTGCATCCACTATCCAATATCCATTGATTTGGCTTTACTTTAGACACGAGACAAACCTACAAAACAAACACAAACAACTCAACGTTTTGGTACCCAAATTTTGTTGGGTCCAGCAGTGTTAGTTGATAAAACATATAGAACATTAAGATCAGATTTCTTGATCCACATTTGGACCACTTTAGAACTCTTCTTCCATGTTCTGCTGGTCTTATCAGCATTCTGTCCTGGAGCTGTCTTCTGTCTGTTTCTGTTGTCAGCATACTGCCAGTGAGCTGACTTCCTTCCCCAGCTTGCTGATTGAGAATTCTTCATTGGACAATTATTAGCAAGATGGCCCTTCTTTCCACACTTGTGACAAGTCACCCAAGGCATGGCATAATTATATGGAATGCCATTTTTCCCTTCATATCTCATTGAAGAGGTGGATGTAGAAGCCGCACCAATGCCTCCTTTGTCATGAGAACCTTTAGCTTGTTTCATTATAGATTTGAGACTTTCTTCTCCTTGAACAAACTTTCCCATGGCTTTCTGAAGATCTTTGACTTCTTGCTCCAATGATTTGATCTTTTCAGCTTGAATAGAGATTTCGGCTAAGCTTTGAGATTTGCTTAACTCGAACGCCTCCAAGCTTGCATCCTTAGCTTTAAGATCTGCTCTCAGCGAGCTGAGTTCCTTCATGAGTGTATCATTCCTTCTTTGGATTTGCATGTTGTTCCCTTCAAGTTGTGAGATCTGTTCCTTGAGGGTAGCAATGATTCCACTACTAGCTTTGGCACTCTTTTCATTTAAGAAATCACCTATGACTTTCTTCAAATGAACGTTTTCTTTCTCGAGCTCATAATTCTCATTCTTAAGATCAATGAGTTCCATTATTGATGAACAACTCTTATCCTGCATGGTTAGTTCACAAGTAGTTGTATCAATAGCATGTAATTCAGAATTAATAGAGTTTACCTCGCTGTTAGTGTCCGTATCTGAATCCGTTGTATCAATTGAGCCATCGAGACCAACAAGAGCCAAATTCACCATCTCATCACTAGAATCATCAGAAGCTGACTCATCTTCATCATCACTCCAAGTTAGAAGTGCCTTGGATTTCTTTTTATTCTTGTAATCAGCTTGCTGTCTAGGCGGCTTTGACTTGTTTTTCAGCTTGTAGCAATCCCTTTTGAAATGTCCTTTCTTGCCACATTCAAAACATGCATCATCCTTTGGATCTTTCTTTGCACCAAACGCTTTGCCCTTTTCTCGCTTCATTTTGTTTTTCTTTTCAATCATTCTCTTGATTTTCCTGGACATAAGAGCTAGATCCTCATCTGATTCTGTTTCCTCATCTGTTTCCAGCTTGCTGACAGAGGAGTGCAGTGCAAGATTCTTCATTTTCTCTGTTGGCAGCTTGCTGCTTTCTGAGCTGTTAGCTTCAATCTTTGCTTCAAATTGTTCCAACTCAGCAAATATAGCCAGGTGATCCATAGTATCAATGTTGAGAGCTGACTCCAATGCTGTGACCTTGGCACCATATTCGAATGGAACAGCATTTAGAATATTCATGTTGATTTCCGATTGAGGAATCTTTTTGCCAAGTCTTTCAAGACTGTTGAGAGTGACTTGGAATCTAGCTTGGCTTTCTCGAATGGATTCTCCCTTCTTGATAGCAAAGCTTCCAAATTCTTTCATAAGCTTCCCGAGCTTGACTTTCTTTAATACCTTTGAGCCTTCGTGATATGTCTCCAATGCATCCCAAATTTCTTTTGCAGATTTGAGAGAAGAGACCTTGTCATATTCAGCTTGATTCAGCCCATTGATTAATGTACTCCTTGCTTTTCCATTGGCAGCAACCTTTGATAGCTCGTCCGCTGTGAGAACATCAACGTCCTTGACTTTGCCATCGCTATCAAGATATTCATAAGGACCTCTTTGCACAACTCTTTGCATTAGGGGATCTCTGGATAGATGAGCCTCCATTTGGCCTTTCCACCAATTGTAGTTGTCAGAACCCGTGAGGAGAGGAGCTCTAAAATCGGACTTTCCCTGAAAGTTATCAGCCATATCGATCGATACTATTCCTGTTACAGAAGTATTAGTACAAACACAGCTCTGATACCAATTGAAATTACACACCTAGAGGGGGGGTGAATAGGTGTTATGGCTAATATGACCGATTTTTAATGTTACCAAATATTATACTGTCACAGACAGCTTGCTGTTAATTATCAGAGTAAACAGTCAGCTAGCTAACAATGCAGATGCAATGCAAAACAGATATAATCAGTAAGCTAGCAACACAGAGAATTTTAGCCAGGTTCGACCCCTAACCCTAATGGTCTACGTCCTGGTCCCCTACCAACTGGTAAGAGATTATATTATTAATCAATAATGTCAACAATTACAATGATTCAATAATATAACTCCCTTTATCCCTTGTTCCTGTTATCAGCTTGCTGAAACCCCTGAACCACGAACCAAAAGCTCTCCAAGACCTATACTTCCCAAGTATACTCTTCTAGCTAACTAGTCCCCTTGTTCCCTTGTTTCACAAGCTCGATACACAGCAACAAACCTTTACACTTTGAACAATACAATGTATGAGTGTAATACAACCGAAACTATGAACTCAATATAGATATATAATCAAATATAAGTACTAGAGCTCAAGTAAAGATTTTGCAACGTAAGTATGTTGTATTTCAGAAAGCTTGAAGTGTGTTCTTGTTCTCTTATCAAAACGGAAACCACACTCAAGTTTATATACACAAAGATCCAACGGTCAATTTGCTAACAAATTCCAACGATCTTGTTCCAACCGAACTCACGTATAATTTGTTCTCAATTTGATCGTTTAAACTTGTGAAGATTACTGAGTAAAAAGCGTAGAAACGTTGTAAACAAAACTCAGTAAAACGTTTATATAAAATCCATAATTTGAAATAAGATAGGAGTTGTTATAGATAAGATCGAACTAGAGATAACCACTCCTACAAGTTAGGAAATCGTTTTTGTTTGAAATTCTGATTTAAAACTGAGCTCTAATATTTATATAAGTCATATATAAATATTAAAGTCCTTACAAATCGATTCCTAATAAATCTCCTTGCTTTTCGACTATGATCCTTATCCATTTGTTATTCTGTTCACGCTGTGAGCTCGCTGATAAGCCTGAATGACAACCTGTAAGCTTGCTGACAGTTGAACATAACACTGAACCATATCAAGCTGTTAGCACATGCATATATCATTGATAGCTCGCTAACAAGCATCAGTTTTATGCTATTAGCTTGCTGGCAGTGTGATCATCAAAACCTTGAGAGTATCAGGGTGGTCTTAATAGGATGTCACAAAACTAAGGAAGCATAAATATAAATTTTATGTCATTATTTTAACAATATACAACATCACGTCAAAAGCTTGGCATTGTATCAGCCAGAGAGTATCATAAATTCTGGAGTTCGATTTTGTAATTATCTTATATTACGGATATGGTAATTACAAAATTGAACTCCAGAATTTGAGATAACCACTTGCTGACACAATGTTAAGCCTTCAAGGAGATGGTGTATATGGTTATAACTACCTGATATCATCTACGATCTTTTTAATAAATGGAAAGACTAAGGAAGCATAAGTATAAATTTCTAACTCCTATGTCGTCATTTTAACCATATACAATATCTCGTCAAAAGTTTGGCATTGATTCAGGAAAGTGAGTATCTCAAATTCTAGAGTTCGATTTTGTAACTACCTTATATTAGAGATAAGGTAATTACAAAATTGAACTCCAGAATTTCAGATAACCATTTGCTGACACAATGTTAAGCCTTCAAGGAGATGGCGTATATGGTAACTACCCAATATCATCTAAGATTTTTTTTCTAAATAAATGGCAAGACTAAGGAGCATAAGTACACATTTTTAACTCCTATCTCGTCATTTTAACTATATACAACATCTCGTCAAAAATTTGGCATTGAATCAGGAAGTGAGCATCTCAAATTCTGGAGTTCGATTTTGTAATTATCTTATATTAGAGATAAGGTAATTACAAAATTGAACTCCAGAATTTAAGATAACCATTTGCTGATACGATGTTAAGCCTTGAAGGAGATAGCGTATATCGTAACTACCCGATATCATCTAGGATTTATTTTAATAAATGACAAGACTAAGGAAGCATAAGTAAAATATTTATGTCATTATTTAACAATATACAGCATCACGTCAAAAGCTTGACATTGTATTAGCTAGTGAGTATCATAAGTTCTGGAGTTCGATTTTGTAATTACCTTATATTACCGATATGGTAATTTCAAAATTGAACTCCAGAATTTAAGATAACCACTTGCTGACACAATGTTAAGCCTTCAAGGAGATGGTGTATATGGTAGCTACCCGATATCATCTAGAATTTTTCTAATAAATAGAAAGACTAAAGAAGCATAAGTACAAATGTTTAACTCCTATATCGTCATTTTAATCATATACAATATCTCGTCAAAAGTTTGGCATTGAATCAGGAAGTGAGTATCTCAAATTCTAGAGTTCGATTTTGTAATTACCTTATATTGGAGATAAGGTAATTACAAAATTGAACTCCAGAATTTAGGATAACCATTTGCTGACACAATGTTAAGCCTTCAGGGAGATCGCGTATATGGTAATTACTATCCGATATCATCTAGGATTTTTTTTTAATAAATGGTAAAACTAAGGAAGCATAAGTACAAATTTCTAACCCCTATATCGTCATTGTAACCCAACCCTAACATAGGCTCGAAAAACTAATTACTCGATCCCAATTGGTCTTCTTTCTCATAACTCACAAATACATTATAAGATTTCTTAGATATAGATTAATAGATCTATAATTTTAGTACAAGTGTCATAAAATAGAATAACTGGATTGTTATATATATTGCAATTTTATCAAAAAGTTTCATTCAAATCTATACAAAATAGTTTACGGTAAAAGTACATTGCAAACTATATCTTATCGGAATTGCTTTTTTTTTTTAAGGTCGTTTTTCTACTACAAGAAATTGCAAAAAAAATAAAATTATGAGGAACGCAAATTAATTATAGATCGCAAATAAGAAAATAAAAGCCATATATATCAATGTGATAGATTTTTACCTATGCAAAGAAAATCATCGCAATGTGGCTTTGAGCTTTACGATTCATGATTGTATGCACCTTTAACAATATTGTAGGATGTAGTAGATATGTCAGTTTTTCTTGATCTCTTCTTCTTTGGGCTACAATTCTCACAGTAGGAGCCAGTTGCCTATGTTGAGGAGTGGTGCCCAAAACTCAAGGCAATTAATTGGATCCAAAAGGTCCAATTGTATAACTCTGAAAACACGACATATATATATATATATACATACATATATATATATATATATATATATATATATATATATTACCTTTATGTACAATATTTATCTGGTATAACAAGAATCTATATACTTATCCCATGGATCATTCCTTAGTTAGACCTTGAATATAGAATATAGGAAGAGAAATAGAGAAAATACGAAAACAAGAAGAACTCCTACTCTGTTGTAGTCCTAGCAGATTTCCATAACAAATGCCTCAAAGCAATGCCTTTATCATCCTTGTGCATATTCTCATATAAATGCATAACTCCGAATATGTGTTCTGCATTAGGAAATACAAACTCCAATAATGCATTAATCAGACCATGTATTGATTATATGCGAGATCAGTCCAATTACAACCAAGTAATCACATTTATGTAAAATACCATTAAATGCCAAAAGGCACAGACAATATCCTTAGATGACTATCAGTATTTGCAGAACGCTTACCAGCTTTGTTGGTCTATTAGTTAGGGAAAATTTTGCAACAAAGTGCTCCATATATAACAATAACAGCATCTAAACCACCAATCATAATCAGGCTAGCCAAATGGACTGGAAAACATATTAAGTTGTGGATTCCCAACTGAAGTATGTTGGAATGGGAACTGGTTGCCTCTTGCTTTTCCTGTGATGCTAGCATAGCTAGAAAATCATCCATAGATGTCTGAGAATGCATGCAGTTAACCAAATTTTATGGATATTTTATACAGACTGGATATTACTAAGATATCATAGTATGATATTATAAGTTAGTTAAACAAATAGTGAAACCATCTTTACAGAGAATTGTGGATTCCCTCCTGCTACGTTTTCCCGTCTCAAAGAGAATTGCAACCTGAATATCTCCCACCAGTCCTTTATGAAACCTGTCTCTGCATCCAGCACAAAGTAAAATTTGAAAACATCTGAAATTAATTACCAAAATATATTTAGGGAGACCATCTATGATGGAGAATATGTTTTAACCCGTTAGAAATATAAGAATACTCAAGAGTAAAACAATCAAAAATCCCCTTAAACACGAGTTCGACAAATATTATACACCTACAACATCTTCTTTTCTGAATTTTTTTCAACATTGATGCCTTTAGTTGCTTATGTCATATATAGAACAGTAATTCGGCCACCTTTTCTGGCCAATCAATTCGTAATTTGGGACCTTTAAAACAAAAAGCCTGATTTGAAGGGCGCACAGTCCCAATTGAAAAAACGTCAAGTAATTTCGAGACTCTCTCTCCAAAATGTAAAAAGTTGCAAGTTTTTGTTCATAGATTGGGGATGCCAACACATAATGTAAAAAACAAGTAATTTACATGTAGCCATGCAAGTACCATATAAACATATAAGATTCTGAGTCCAACAGTTAACAATTACTATAATAGCACAAGAAAGCTTACACGATACAGGCTTCGAGCTCTGACTCTGATGGGAAAAATTTCTTATATGAAATGTATTCAGCCGCCGCTGCAGATGGTTTCAACCCTAATTTTTTGTGTGAAATGGATAGGGCGCGGTCATATTTTAAGAGATTACTAGCTTGGGCCGTGCAGGGCCGGCTCAACTAAATTTGAGGCCCTAAGCAGACTTGAAAATGAGGCCTTTTTATATAAAAAATATTTTTTATTTAAAACCGTATATATTTTAGATTATTATAAATTAATTACGCACAAAAATTTATATACCATTTTATATGTTGTTTTTTTATTTATTATTAGGTTTATTTGTACATTAATGTAACATTTAAATTAATTAAACATTAGAAAAGTACTATAACATAAAAAGTAGAAATCATATAATTTATAATAATGTAAAACTTGTGAAAATAAATATTATATATTTTAGATGATAAATTTTATGACATTTATTAAGTACTTAATACACATGCGACTAAAAAATTAAAAATCATTTGATTCATTTAATTCTCACTTTTTAAGTTAATCTTATTTATATTTATTAATATTTCATATTATATATATATATATATATATATATATATATATATATATATATATTATCTTTTTAAAGTTCACTGGTTCATATTTGTTTTAGATATTTTGTTTTTTTCATATTTACGAACAAAAATTTAAATATTATTATTTCAATATATATACTTTCATAAAATTTTGAGGCCCTTTTCAGGTTGGGGGCCTAAGCGACCCCTTAGATGGCCTTAGTGTTGAGCCGGCCCTGGGGCCGTGCCAAGCACATTTTTAAATAATTTTTATGATTTTATACTTTTTTTATTCTGAATAAAAATTTGGTGTTTAAATTTTTATACAAAAAAAAATTAAAAATAAGTTGTAGAACTATGTTTTATATGCGCCTTAAAATGCGTGTCGAGCAGTGTGAAAAAACTGTAAATAAATGAGGGGGACAGAGGGAGTATTATTTATTATAATTATATTTTTTTTATTGAATTATATTATTATCCTCTTAATATACTTATATACACTATAGTTATTTAGATATAAAACTTTATATATACATTTGATCTTATCTTGATTTTTGAATTTTTTTTTTAAAAAGTCTCAAATACATGTTATGATATGTATTTATTTCACAATGATATATTTTATTTTAGTAAAATCAGTATGTTGTTTTGATTTTCAAAGAGATTGAAAAAAAATATTGCAATTGACTTTAGGGTATCTTATGTATAGTAAAATTGAAATTTTTAATTTATAATTATTTTGGAAGTCTAATCGGTAAATTTTCTGTGTGAGGCTAGTTAGAATTATGATATGTATTAATTTAAAAAAGATATATTATTTTAATAGAATTATTGTGTTATTTATGATTTCCAAAAGAGATAAAAAAATATTTTACAATTGATTTGTCGGGTATTTAATTGTTCATTAAATTTTTTCTTAATTAATTTTATGATTTATAAGAAGTCTAAAACAACACATATTTACATTTTATTAATTTGAAATTTTTAAATGATGTGTGAAATTTTTATCATGCTCCACTGTTTTTTTGTAAAGATGATTATATAGGTACTTGTTTAAGCCCCGGTTGTGCTGACATGAATATCGATAATAAGTATATAAGAAGTCCATATAATTTACATATATTTTATCCATACATGTATTTTCTTGAAACAAGTTTTGGTGATCATGGTGTGAATAATCAATGTCTCTTGATCTCAACTCCAGCGTTAACAAGGTCGCAACTTTACTCTTCCTCTCTAACCAACCATGCTCTCTTCTCCTCTTTTGGTCTATAAAAAGATCATTTCTTGATCCATTTTGAAACCATGCATGCTCAATTTCACGTTCATGGGAGCTAGCTTAAAGAGTCTGCTCGAGAACAAGGCATACTAAGAGAATGATAGGCGCCACAAATATATAACCAACCAATTTTTTCGTAATTAAGTTTTGGCGGTACTTATTATAAGAGTGTTTGATCCATGTTTGAAAGCATAAGTACATATGGTAATTTCATTACGTTCACCAAAACTGTAAAATAGTACTCGAGTTTAACATGTGTCAAGATACAAAAGGGATTTGCACTGGTGATAAATCATACAGCTGTGAAACCTATCCAATTTTAAGTGTTAAAAAGAGAGATCCTAATTTTGAAATATTTATGAAAGATTTCAATTGATAAACCGCCATCCAGAATTGAGAGTGCATAATATGCGAACCTGGGCCATTTGAATTACTTTTCTGCAGATTTAAAAAGAGTATTTGAATGAGAGCATGATTGGATAGCCCACGTAGTTAAGTGTTTATCCTCCGTTGTCTCATGTCCTGGGCTCGACTTTGGCTCATCTCGAGAATATATGGTCGTCCTCACCAGCTTCAGCATGGTTAAGCCCTTGTGTTGCTAATGTATGGCTGTCGACTATTAGTTACCCTCCTCATCAATTGATAGTTTAATTAACTGTGACCAACCTTGGCACATCAGTTTGCACATAGCTTTGACTTGTAGTATAGATTAATAATGTCAGTGCCCCATCTGGTATATTTACAGGTGGGATTATGACAGGAACAAAAAGGTCATGACAATTTTTATTTAAAATGTAGCCGGAAATTTGAATTTGACGAAAAAAATTGGAGGTGAAAAATCAGAGCTAAAAATGGCCGATTGAAGTCAAATTAGGCGGTCAAATTTAAGAAGTCATATTTAACCGGTCATATTTAAGCAGTCACATTTAATTAAATATGACCGAAAATGTTAAATTCCACTAAGCTATCTCTGACAAACAATTTCCGGTCAAATTTAGCTAAATTCGACTACGCGCTGTCAAATTTAATTAAATATGACCGAAAATTGGCGGTCAAATTTACCCGTTTTTGTTGTAGCACGCAATCAAAACTAAAACCGAAGAAACTACACAAATCTTCTTTATAGTCTTCGAAATTATCAGAGTTTGAGCCATCATCAGAGTTTGATGACTCATTATCAAACTTTGTGATTAGAGCCTTTCTTTTTGAGTGACTCCTCTTTACAACAACTTCCTTGGGTGCTTTCTCCTTAACCTTCAAGGTGATTGATTTAAACTTACCACCATGTATCTTGCTCCTTAGCTCTATATCAAGCTCATAAATTTCATCAACAGACATAATCATCGTCAGCAAACCTATTTGTTTTAATTTTTTAAACTCAAATAATTTAATTCTTTATAAAATTTCTATCATGTTTCAGAATTCAAATAGATAAGGAGTAATACCAAAATACCGAAATTTGTTTATCATCATATATTTTTTAATTTAATCATTATTATTATACTACTACTCCCTCTGTCATTGTATACGTTTTTTTCACTGCTCGACACGCTTTTTAAGACTCTTATAAAACATAGTTTTACAACTTTTTTTTCAGATTTTCTTTTTTTGTATAAAAATATAAATGTTATACTTTTACAAAAAAAAGAAAATCTTAAAAATAATTTACATAACTATATTATATTGAAGCATTAAAGTCCGTGCCGCGCCCCCGTCCCCCAATGTATACTATTGACTGCGACGGAGGGAGTATGAAAGACTTTTATATTGATTATAATTTTGTAATGTAATGATTATTCCACCGACAAAACTATATCACAAAACAAACTATTTCTTTTAATTTTTGAAAATCAAATTATTTGATTTACAAACAACTCTGTACAATTTCCTATCATGTTTTAGAATTCAGATAAATATGAAGTTCATCTTGATATTATTAACATAATTCATATTAATACAAAATTTCATTCATTCACGGCCCTTTACAAGATTACGATAAAAACGAAATGATCGTGGTAATGATGACATGAATAGAAACTCAACTACAATGAAGTTACAACAATCGTCCATTTTGCACTATGTAGTAAATCTCAAATAATAAGCAAGTACCCATGTTTTTCACAAAATTTATTGGACACAATAAACAAAACAACAAACTTAGCTTGTATAAACAAAATAACCACATTTCATTTCATTTTGCTAAAGCGCCCCCTGACAAGAAATGGTAACTAGGAAGAACCCTAAATCTCAAAAATTATGTTCACCATCAGCAGAATTGATCGGGGGCAACGATAGCTTACTGGATCTTATCTTTCCCCGTCTCCCTGTCAGATCACTGACCCGATTCAAATCGGTATCAAAACAATGGTGTGCCCTTATCTCCGATGCCCACTTCGGCCGCCGCCACACTGTTGAAAACCCTAGTTCTCGCATCCCCTCTGGACTCTACTTATACAGGCCTGTCTGTTATCGGGATAATACAGTTCATTCAATCTCTGTTGATGAATTAGGGCGTAAAATTCCTTCTTGTTCAGATACAGTTGAAATACCTGATCATGCTCCAATTAAGTTGATGCAGATGGTATAGTCTTGTAATGGATTGTCTTTATTTAGATTCAATGCTCTTTATGCTCTTAATTTCTATTGTGTTCGTAATTTAGTTACAAATCAACTAAAGTTAGTACCTCTGCCCAAATTAAATGCTTAAAATTATAGTCATGTTGCTACTTGTTGTTTGGCGTTTGACCCTTTGGTATCACCCCATTTCAAAGTTATATGTGTGCAAGTGGTTATTTGTCCATCCCGACGCCGACTAGCGTCTAAATTTTTAAAATTCAGTTCAGAAACTGGTCAACGGGTAGATACCAGTGTTTCTGTGGTTGGAACTGGGCTGGAATTTGCAGGGGTGAGTATTGCAATGGTGCATTTTATTGGATCCGGGTAAACAGGCTATCTTGCTATCGTTTTGATATCGATGCTGAGAAATTGACCCAAATCGCTTTGCCTCCACAGGCTCGTGGTTCACACTTCCGGCATTTTGGAGAATCTTGTGGACACTTGTACCTTGCAGGTGTCCGAGATAATACAGCAAAAATTTTGAATGTGTACGAGCTGAACCTGGTTAATATGAAGTGGAATATCAAGCACTGGGTTCATATTGATCGTCTGATATCTTCATTCCCACAGGTTAATGTGAATGGGGGAAATCAGATGTGTCACTCCACCCAATCGATATTAGGTGTTCTTAGGGGAGAACGGGATGAAGACTCAGCTCTTATTGCAAATGTTTTGGTTCAAGAGTAAGAAGGTTGAGGTGCTGCTATCTGAGCTCCAATGGAAGGATGATATTAGGAGTATTTCTGCTGGACCTCCATTTGTTCCTGCATATACACTGATTGCAAGCCTACATCATTTGTAAGTATATTATTATATATAGTTTAGTGCTTAAAGTTTAGTTACAATATTTTTGTTTCAATGTATAATTAATTTAGCTGTTCTACTAATATTGATTTGCATTTTATTAGTTTGTGTTGGGTGTGCATATGGGAATAGACATGTTAATATTCTTCCTTGATGTGTATGGTAATTTTAGGACGTGTAAGGCATTTCTTAACTCTGTATACTGGAAGGACCTAGACAAGGCAATACGCTGTACTGCACAGTTTAATGGAGTCAATCTTCCTTCTTTTAAAAAAACATTTATGTCGTCTTAAAACTGTTCATTCTATCAACAATTCAGTTAATTACAAGACAAGGGCAGCTGAAAAACACCGATGTGCTTAACATCCCCATTGGAACAACTACTACCGATGACAGAAAATTTAGTGACTGAATTATCATGCGATCTGATATATGCACACCTATTTTGTGGTCTCATATCTGGTCCATATATGAAGTAGCTGAATTTGCTACTTGTTTACTAAGTTTACTTATTACCTAATCTCATACACCAAAGACCTTAAGCGACCAATCCGGCGGAACATCACACAAACATGATGAAATTTTTAATTATTATAAATTTAAAAACTCTAATGTAATATCTTTTATACATAAAAGGAAAAAACATCAAAATATTAATTTTAGTAAATGTCTGATTTACATAAAATGAATTTCTAATAGCAGATACAATCTCCCCCTCAGCCAATCAAACCAGCCATCTCAACCATCAAAAACTTGAGTAAATCATCCTCAAGCTCCTAACTGAATATGAGGTCCTCTTTATAGTGTTTCCATTCCATTAAGCCCATGAGCAGCAGCACGGATATTGTAAATAACTGGCGTACTCCAAATATTGTGTACTGGTTCAACTGGAACAACTACAAGGGTGACTATGTGGCTTGTTACTTCGGACGGTAGGATATTCAAAGCCATCTAGATCAAAAGATCCACTGCAGACTAAGAAAACATAAAATATACTTTTCAGATATGAGAAGAATTGGAGAAAAACCAAACCCCTTCAAAGCCAAGATATATCCAGAGTTGGCTTCTCATATTACCGTCTTCCTCTCTATATGTCCATTTATAAAGTGGGGATCAGATATTATAAGATGAAAAGAGAAAAAAAGAAGTAAAATATCTACATGCTACGTACTTGCTTCTTAAACAATTCCATATGTGTCAACTTATATTTTTGAGGAATCTTGCTAAACTCTACTAGTTTTCTAGATGACGGTAAAGCCACAGATCCTGCATGTTTACAATATGTGGGTGGTCTTAATAGGATGTCACAAAACTAAGGAAGCATAAATATAAATTTTATGTCATTATTTTAACAATATACAACATCACGTCAAAAGCTTGGCATTGTATCAGCCAGAGAGTATCATAAATTCTGGAGTTCGATTTTGTAATTATCTTATATTACGGATATGGTAATTACAAAATTGAACTCCAGAATTTGAGATAACCACTTGCTGACACAATGTTAAGCCTTCAAGGAGATGGTGTATATGGTTATAACTACCTGATATCATCTACGATCTTTTTAATAAATGGAAAGACTAAGGAAGCATAAGTATAAATTTCTAACTCCTATGTCGTCATTTTAACCATATACAATATCTCGTCAAAAGTTTGGCATTGATTCAGGAAAGTGAGTATCTCAAATTCTAGAGTTCGATTTTGTAACTACCTTATATTAGAGATAAGGTAATTACAAAATTGAACTCCAGAATTTCAGATAACCATTTGCTGACACAATGTTAAGCCTTCAAGGAGATGGCGTATATGGTAACTACCCAATATCATCTAAGATTTTTTTTCTAAATAAATGGCAAGACTAAGGAGCATAAGTACACATTTTTAACTCCTATCTCGTCATTTTAACTATATACAACATCTCGTCAAAAATTTGGCATTGAATCAGGAAGTGAGCATCTCAAATTCTGGAGTTCGATTTTGTAATTATCTTATATTAGAGATAAGGTAATTACAAAATTGAACTCCAGAATTTAAGATAACCATTTGCTGATACGATGTTAAGCCTTGAAGGAGATAGCGTATATCGTAACTACCCGATATCATCTAGGATTTATTTTAATAAATGACAAGACTAAGGAAGCATAAGTAAAATATTTATGTCATTATTTAACAATATACAGCATCACGTCAAAAGCTTGACATTGTATTAGCTAGTGAGTATCATAAGTTCTGGAGTTCGATTTTGTAATTACCTTATATTACCGATATGGTAATTACAAAATTGAACTCCAGAATTTAAGATAACCACTTGCTGACACAATGTTAAGCCTTCAAGGAGATGGTGTATATGGTAGCTACCCGATATCATCTAGAATTTTTCTAATAAATAGAAAGACTAAAGAAGCATAAGTACAAATGTTTAACTCCTATATCGTCATTTTAATCATATACAATATCTCGTCAAAAGTTTGGCATTGAATCAGGAAGTGAGTATCTCAAATTCTAGAGTTCGATTTTGTAATTACCTTATATTGGAGATAAGGTAATTACAAAATTGAACTCCAGAATTTAGGATAACCATTTGCTGACACAATGTTAAGCCTTCAGGGAGATCGCGTATATGGTAATTACTATCCGATATCATCTAGGATTTTTTTTTAATAAATGGTAAAACTAAGGAAGCATAAGTACAAATTTCTAACCCCTATATCGTCATTGTAACCCAACCCTAACATAGGCTCGAAAAACTAATTACTCGATCCCAATTGGTCTTCTTTCTCATAACTCACAAATACATTATAAGATTTCTTAGATATAGATTAATAGATCTATAATTTTAGTACAAGTGTCATAAAATAGAATAACTGGATTGTTATATATATTGCAATTTTATCAAAAAGTTTCATTCAAATCTATACAAAATAGTTTACGGTAAAAGTACATTGCAAACTATATCTTATCGGAATTGCTTTTTTTTTTTAAGGTCGTTTTTCTACTACAAGAAATTGCAAAAAAAATAAAATTATGAGGAACGCAAATTAATTATAGATCGCAAATAAGAAAATAAAAGCCATATAAATCAATGTGATAGATTTTTACCTATGCAAAGAAAATCATCGCAATGTGGCTTTGAGCTTTACGATTCATGATTGTATGCACCTTTAACAATATTGTAGGATGTAGTAGATATGTCAGTTTTTCTTGATCTCTTCTTCTTTGGGCTACAATTCTCACAGTAGGAGCCAGTTGCCTATGTTGAGGAGTGGTGCCCAAAACTCAAGGCAATTAATTGGATCCAAAAGGTCCAATTGTATAACTCTGAAAACACGACATATATATATATATATATATATACACATATATATATATATATATATATATTACCTTTATGTACAATATTTATCTGGTATAACAAGAATCTATATACTTATCCCATGGATCATTCCTTAGTTAGACCTTGAATATAGAATATAGGAAGAGAAATAGAGAAAATACGAAAACAAGAAGAACTCCTACTCTGTTGTAGTCCTAGCAGATTTCCATAACAAATGCCTCAAAGCAATGCCTTTATCATCCTTGTGCATATTCTCATATAAATGCATAACTCCGAATATGTGTTCTGCATTAGGAAATACAAACTCCAATAATGCATTAATCAGACCATGTATTGATTATATGCGAGATCAGTCCAATTACAACCAAGTAATCACATTTATGTAAAATACCATTAAATGCCAAAAGGCACAGACAATATCCTTAGATGACTATCAGTATTTGCAGAACGCTTACCAGCTTTGTTGGTCTATTAGTTAGGGAAAATTTTGCAACAAAGTGCTCCATATATAACAATAACAGCATCTAAACCACCAATCATAATCAGGCTAGCCAAATGGACTGGAAAACATATTAAGTTGTGGATTCCCAACTGAAGTATGTTGGAATGGGAACTGGTTGCCTCTTGCTTTTCCTGTGATGCTAGCATAGCTAGAAAATCATCCATAGATGTCTGAGAATGCATGCAGTTAACCAAATTTTATGGATATTTTATACAGACTGGATATTACTAAGATATCATAGTATGATATTATAAGTTAGTTAAACAAATAGTGAAACCATCTTTACAGAGAATTGTGGATTCCCTCCTGCTACGTTTTCCCGTCTCAAAGAGAATTGCAACCTGAATATCTCCCACCAGTCCTTTATGAAACCTGTCTCTGCATCCAGCACAAAGTAAAATTTGAAAACATCTGAAATTAATTACCAAAATATATTTAGGGAGACCATCTATGATGGAGAATATGTTTTAACCCGTTAGAAATATAAGAATACTCAAGAGTAAAACAATCAAAAATCCCCTTAAACACGAGTTCGACAAATATTATACACCTACAACATCTTCTTTTCTGAATTTTTTTCAACATTGATGCCTTTAGTTGCTTATGTCATATATAGAACAGTAATTCGGCCACCTTTTCTGGCCAATCAATTCGTAATTTGGGACCTTTAAAACAAAAAGCCTGATTTGAAGGGCGCACAGTCCCAATTGAAAAAACGTCAAGTAATTTCGAGACTCTCTCTCCAAAATGTAAAAAGTTGCAAGTTTTTGTTCATAGATTGGGGATGCCAACACATAATGTAAAAAACAAGTAATTTACATGTAGCCATGCAAGTACCATATAAACATATAAGATTCTGAGTCCAACAGTTAACAATTACTATAATAGCACAAGAAAGCTTACACGATACAGGCTTCGAGCTCTGACTCTGATGGGAAAAATTTCTTATATGAAATGTATTCAGCCGCCGCTGCAGATGGTTTCAACCCTAATTTTTTGTGTGAAATGGATAGGGCGCGGTCATATTTTAAGAGATTACTAGCTTGGGCCGTGCAGGGCCGGCTCAACTAAATTTGAGGCCCTAAGCAGACTTGAAAATGAGGCCTTTTTATATAAAAAATATTTTTTATTTAAAACCGTATATATTTTAGATTATTATAAATTAATTACGCACAAAAATTTATATACCATTTTATATGTTGTTTTTTTATTTATTATTAGGTTTATTTGTACATTAATGTAACATTTAAATTAATTAAACATTAGAAAAGTACTATAACATAAAAAGTAGAAATCATATAATTTATAATAATGTAAAACTTGTGAAAAATAAATATTATATATTTTAGATGATAAATTTTATTACATTTATTAAGTACTTAATACACATGCGACTAAAAAATTTAAAATCATTTGATTCATTTAATTCTCACTTTTTAAGTTAATCTTATTTATATTTATTAATATTTCATATTATATATATATATATATATATATTATCTTTTTAAAGTTCACTGGTTCATATTTGTTTTAGATATTTTGTTTTTTTCATATTTACGAACAAAAATTTAAATATTATTATTTCAATATATATACTTTCATAAAATTTTGAGGCCCTTTTCAGGTTGGGGGCCTAAGCGACCCCTTAGATGGCCTTAGTGTTGAGCCGGCCCTGGGGCCGTGCCAAGCACATTTTTAAATAATTTTTATGATTTTATACTTTTTTTATTCTGAATAAAAATTTGGTGTTTAAATTTTTATACAAAAAAAAAAATTAAAAATAAGTTGTAGAACTATGTTTTATATGCGCCTTAAAATGCGTGTCGAGCAGTGTGAAAAAACTGTAAATAAATGAGGGGGACAGAGGGAGTATTATTTATTATAATTATATTTTTTTATTGAATTATATTATTATCCTCTTAATATACTTATATACACTATAGTTATTTAGATATAAAACTTTATATATACATTTGATCTTATCTTGATTTTTGAATTTTTTTTTTAAAAGTCTCAAATACATGTTATGATATGTATTTATTTCACAATGATATATTTTATTTTAGTAAAATCAGTATGTTGTTTTGATTTTCAAAGAGATTGAAAAAAAATATTGCAATTGACTTTAGGGTATCTTATGTATAGTAAAATTGAAATTTTTTAATTTATAATTATTTTGGAAGTCTAATCGGTAAATTTTCTGTGTGAGGCTAGTTAGAATTATGATATGTATTAATTTAAAAAAGATATTTTATTTTAATAGAATTATTGTGTTATTTATGATTTCCAAAAGAGATAAAAAAATATTTTACAATTGATTTGTCGGGTATTTAATTGTTCATAAAATTTCTTCTTAATTAATTTTATGATTTATAAGAAGTCTAAAACAACACATATTTACATTTTATTAATTTGAAATTTTTAAATGATGTGTGAAATTTTTATCATGCTCCACTGTTTTTTTGTAAAGATGATTATATAGGTACTTGTTTAAGCCCCGGTTGTGCTGACATGAATATCGATAATAAGTATATAAGAAGTCCATATAATTTACATATATTTTATCCATACATGTATTTTCTTGAAACAAGTTTTGGTGATCATGGTGTGAATAATCAATGTCTCTTGATCTCAACTCCAGCGTTAACAAGGTCGCAACTTTACTCTTCCTCTCTAACCAACCATGCTCTCTTCTCCTCTTTTGGTCTATAAAAAGATCATTTCTTGATCCATTTTGAAACCATGCATGCTCAATTTCACGTTCATGGGAGCTAGCTTAAAGAGTCTGCTCGAGAACAAGGCATACTAAGAGAATGATAGGCGCCACAAATAACCAACCAATTTTTTCGTAATTAAGTTTTGGCGGTACTTATTATAAGAGTGTTTGATCCATGTTTGAAAGCATAAGTACATATGGTAATTTCATTACGTTCACCAAAACTGTAAAATAGTACTCGAGTTTAACATGTGTCAAGATACAAAAGGGATTTGCACTGGTGATAAATCATACAGCTGTGAAACCTATCCAATTTTAAGTGTTAAAAAGAGAGATCCTAATTTTGAAAAATTTATGAAAGATTTCAATTGATAAACCGCCATCCAGAATTGAGAGTGCATAATATGCGAACCTGGGCCATTTGAATTACTTTTCTGCAGATTTAAAAAGAGTATTTGAATGAGAGCATGATTGGATAGCCCACGTAGTTAAGTGTTTATCCTCCGTTGTCTCATGTCCTGGGCTCGACTTTGGCTCATCTCGAGAATATATGGTCGTCCTCACCAGCTTCAGCATGGTTAAGCCCTTGTGTTGCTAATGTATGGCTGTCGACTATTAGTTACCCTCCTCATCAATTGATAGTTTAATTAACTGTGACCAACCTTGGCACATCAGTTTGCACATAGCTTTGACTTGTAGTATAGATTAATAATGTCAGTGCCCCATCTGGTATATTTACAGGTGGGATTATGACAGGAACAAAAAGGTCATGACAATTTTTATTTAAAATGTAGCCGGAAATTTGAATTTGACGAAAAAAATTGGAGGTGAAAAATCAGAGCTAAAAATGGCCGATTGAAGTCAAATTAGGCGGTCAAATTTAAGAAGTCATATTTAACCGGTCATATTTAAGCAGTCACATTTAATTAAATATGACCGAAAATGTTAAATTCCACTAAGCTATCTCTGACAAACAATTTCCGGTCAAATTTAGCTAAATTCGACTACGCGCTGTCAAATTTAATTAAATATGACCGAAAATTGGCGGTCAAATTTACCCGTTTTTGTTGTAGCACGCAATCAAAACTAAAACCGAAGAAACTACACAAATCTTCTTTATAGTCTTCGAAATTATCAGAGTTTGAGCCATCATCAGAGTTTGATGACTCATTATCAAACTTTGTGATTAGAGCCTTTCTTTTTGAGTGACTCCTCTTTACAACAACTTCCTTGGGTGCTTTCTCCTTAACCTTCAAGGTGATTGATTTAAACTTACCACCATGTATCTTGCTCCTTAGCTCTATATCAAGCTCATAAATTTCATCAACAGACATAATCATCGTCAACAAACCTATTTGTTTTAATTTTTTAAACTCAAATAATTTAATTCTTTATAAAATTTCTATCATGTTTCAGAATTCAAATAGATAAGGAGTAATACCAAAATACCGAAATTTGTTTATCATCATATATTTTTTAATTTAATCATTATTATTATACTACTACTCCCTCTGTCATTGTATACGTTTTTTTTTCACTGCTCGACACGCTTTTTAAGACTCTTATAAAACATAGTTTTACAACTTTTTTTTCAGATTTTCTTTTTTTGTATAAAAATATAAATGTTATACTTTTACAAAAAAAAGAAAATCTTAAAAATAATTTACATAACTATATTATATTGAAGCATTAAAGTCCGTGCCGCGCCCCCGTCCCCCAATGTATACTATTGACTGGGACGGAGGGAGTATGAAAGACTTTTATATTGATTATAATTTTGTAATGTAATGATTATTCCACCGACAAAACTATATCACAAAACAAACTATTTCTTTTAATTTTTGAAAATCAAATTATTTGATTTACAAACAACTCTGTACAATTTCCTATCATGTTTTAGAATTCAGATAAATATGAAGTTCATCTTGATATTATTAACATAATTCATATTAATACAAAATTTCATTCATTCACGGCCCTTTACAAGATTACGATAAAAACGAAATGATCGTGGTAATGATGACATGAATAGAAACTCAACTACAATGAAGTTACAACAATCGTCCATTTTGCACTATGTAGTAAATCTCAAATAATAAGCAAGTACCCATGTTTTTCACAAAATTTATTGGACACAATAAACAAAACAACAAACTTAGCTTGTATAAACAAAATAACCACATTTCATTTCATTTTGCTAAAGCTCCGCCTGACAAGAAATGGTAACTAGGAAGAACCCTAAATCTCAAAAATTATGTTCACCAGCAGCAGAATTGATCGGGGGCAACGATAGCTTACTGGATCTTATCTTTCCCCGTCTCCCTGTCAGATCACTGACCCGATTCAAATCGGTATCAAAACAATGGTGTGCCCTTATCTCCGATGCCCACTTCGGCCGCCGCCACACTGTTGAAAACCCTAGTTCTCGCATCCCCTCTGGACTCTACTTATACAGGCCTGTCTGTTATCGGGATAATACAGTTCATTCAATCTCTGTTGATGAATTAGGGCGTAAAATTCCTTCTTGTTCAGATACAGTTGAAATACCTGATCATGCTCCAATTAAGTTGATGCGGATGGTATAGTCTTGTAATGGATTGTCTTTATTTAGATTCAATGCTCTTTATGCTCTTAATTTCTATTGTGTTCGTAATTTAGTTACAAATCAACTAAAGTTAGTACCTCTGCCCAAATTAAATGCTTAAAATTATAGTCATGTTGCTACTTGTTGTTTGGCGTTTGACCCTTTGGTATCACCCCATTTCAAAGTTATATGTGTGCAAGTGGTTATTTGTCCATCCCGACGCCGACTAGCGTCTAAATTTTTAAAATTCAGTTCAGAAACTGGTCAACGGGTAGATACCAGTGTTTCTGTGGTTGGAACTGGGCTGGAATTTGCCAGGGGTGAGTATTGCAATGGTGCATTTTATTGGATCCGGGTAAACAGGCTATCTTGCTATCGTTTTGATATCGATGCTGAGAAATTGACCCAAATCGCTTTGCCTCCACAGGCTCGTGGTTCACACTTCCGGCATTTTGGAGAATCTTGTGGACACTTGTACCTTGCAGGTGTCCGAGATAATACAGCAAAAATTTTGAATGTGTACGAGCTGAACCTGGTTAATATGAAGTGGAATATCAAGCACTGGGTTCATATTGATCGTCTGATATCTTCATTCCCACAGGTTAATGTGAATGGGGGAAATCAGATGTGTCACTCCACCCAATCGATATTAGGTGTTCTTAGGGGAGAACGGGATGAAGACTCAGCTCTTATTGCAAATGTTTTGGGCGCAGTTGTTTCGTATAATTTCAAGAGTAAGAAGGTTGAGGTGCTGCTATCTGAGCTCCAATGGAAGGATGATATTAGGAGTATTTCTGCTGGACCTCCATTTGTTCCTGCATATCCACTGATTGCAAGCCTACATCATTTGTAAGTATATTATTATATATAGTTTAGTGCTTAAAGTTTAGTTACAATATTTTTGTTTCAATGTATAATTAATTTAGCTGTTCTACTAATCTTGATTTGCATTTTATTATTGCGGTTTGTATACTCGAGTTTGTGTTGGGTGTGCATATGGGAATAGACATGTTAATATTCTTCCTTGATGTGTATGGTAATTTTAGGACGTGTAAGGCATTTCTTAACTCTGTATACTGGAAGGACCTAGACAAGGCAATACGCTGTACTGCACAGTTTAATGGAGTCAATCTTCCTTCTTTTAAAAAAACATTTATGTCGTCTTAAAACTGTTCATTCTATCAACAATTCAGTTAATTACAAGACAAGGGCAGCTGAAAAACACCGATGTGCTTAACATCCCCATTGGAACAACTACTACCGATGACAGAAAATTTAGTGACTGAATTATCATGCGATCTGATATATGCACACCTATTTTGTGGTCTCATATCTGGTCCATATATGAAGTAGCTGAATTTGCTACTTGTTTACTAAGTTTACTTATTACCTAATCTCTTACACCAAAGATCTTAAGCGACCAATCCGGCGGAACATCACACAAACATGATGAAATTTTTAATTATTATAAATTTAAAAACTCTAATGTAATATCTTTTATAAGAAAAGGAAAAAACATCAAAATATTAATTTTAGTAAATGTCTGATTTACATAAAATGAATTTCTAATAGCAGATACAATCTCCCCCTCAGCCAATCAAACCAGCCATCTCAACCATCAAAAACTTGAGTAAATCATCCTCAAGCTCCTAACTGAATATGAGGTCCTCTTTATAGTGTTTCCATTCCATTAAGCCCATGAGCAGCAGCACGGATATTGTAAATAACTGGCGTACTCCAAATATTGTGTACTGGTTCAACTGGAACAACTACAAGGGTGACTATGTGGCTTGTTACTTCGGACGGTAGGATATTCAAAGCCATCTAGATCAAAAGATCCACTGCAGACTAAGAAAACATAAAATATACTTTTCAGATATGAGAAGAATTGGAGAAAAACCAAACCCCTTCAAAGCCAAGATATATCCTGAGTTGGCTTCTCATATTACCGTCTTCCTCTCTATATGTCCATTTATAAAGTGGGGATCAGATATTATAAGATGAAAAGAGAAAAAAAGAAGTAAAATATCTACATGCTACGTACTTGCTTCTTAAACAATTCCATATGTGTCAACTTATATTTTTGAGGAATCTTGCTAAACTCTACTAGTTTTCTAGATGACGGTAAAGCCACAGATCCTGCATGTTTACAATATGTGGGTGGTCTTAATAGGATGTCACAAAACTAAGGAAGCATAAATATAAATTTTATGTCATTATTTTAACAATATACAACATCACGTCAAAAGCTTGGCATTGTATCAGCCAGAGAGTATCATAAATTCTGGAGTTCGATTTTGTAATTATCTTATATTACGGATATGGTAATTACAAAATTGAACTCCAGAATTTGAGATAACCACTTGCTGACACAATGTTAAGCCTTCAAGGAGATGGTGTATATGGTTATAACTACCTGATATCATCTAGGATCTTTTTAATAAATGGAAAGACTAAGGAAGCATAAGTATAAATTTCTAACTCCTATGTCGTCATTTTAACCATATACAATATCTCGTCAAAAGTTTGGCATTGATTCAGGAAAGTGAGTATCTCAAATTCTAGAGTTCGATTTTGTAACTACCTTATATTAGAGATAAGGTAATTACAAAATTGAACTCCAGAATTTCAGATAACCATTTGCTGACACAATGTTAAGCCTTCAAGGAGATGGCGTATATGGTAACTACCCAATATCATCTAAGATTTTTTTTCTAAATAAATGGCAAGACTAAGGAGCATAAGTACACATTTTTAACTCCTATCTCGTCATTTTAACTATATACAACATCTCGTCAAAAATTTGGCATTGAATCAGGAAGTGAGCATCTCATATTCTGGAGTTCGATTTTGTAATTATCTTATATTAGAGATAAGGTAATTACAAAATTGAACTCCAGAATTTAAGATAACCATTTGCTGATACGATGTTAAGCCTTGAAGGAGATAGCGTATATCGTAACTACCCGATATCATCTAGGATTTATTTTAATAAATGACAAGACTAAGGAAGCATAAGTAAAATATTTATGTCATTATTTAACAATATACAGCATCACGTCAAAAGCTTGACATTGTATTAGCTAGTGAGTATCATAAGTTCTGGAGTTCGATTTTGTAATTACCTTATATTACCGATATGGTAATTACAAAATTGAACTCCAGAATTTAAGATAACCACTTGCTGACACAATGTTAAGCCTTCAAGGAGATGGTGTATATGGTAGCTACCCGATATCATCTAGAATTTTTCTAATAAATAGAAAGACTAAAGAAGCATAAGTACAAATGTTTAACTCCTATATCGTCATTTTAATCATATACAATATCTCGTCAAAAGTTTGGCATTGAATCAGGAAGTGAGTATCTCAAATTCTAGAGTTCGATTTTGTAATTACCTTATATTGGAGATAAGGTAATTACAAAATTGAACTCCAGAATTTAGGATAACCATTTGCTGACACAATGTTAAGCCTTCAGGGAGATCGCGTATATGGTAATTACTATCCGATATCATCTAGGATTTTTTTTTAATAAATGGTAAAACTAAGGAAGCATAAGTACAAATTTCTAACCCCTATATCGTCATTGTAACCCAACCCTAACATAGGCTCGAAAAACTAATTACTCGATCCCAATTGGTTGAAATTACACACCTAGAGGGGGGGTGAATAGGTGTTATGGCTAATATGACCGATTTTTAATGTTACCGAATATTTATACTGTCACAGACAGCTTGCTGTTAATTATCAGAGTAAACAGTCAGCTAGCTAACAATGCAGATGCAATGCAAAACAAATATAATCAGTAAGCTAGCAACACAGAGAATTTTAGCCAGGTTCGACCCCTAACCCTAATGGTCTACGTCCTGGTCCCCTACCAACTGGTAAGAGATTATATTATTAATCAATAATGTCAACGATTACAATGATTCAATAATATAACTCCCTTTATCCCTTGTTCCTGTTATCAGCTTGCTGAAACCCCTGAACCACGAACCAAAAGCTCTCCAAGACCTATACTTCCCAAGTATACTCTTCTAGCTAACTAGTCCCCTTGTTCCCTTGTTTCACAAGCTCGATACACAGCAACAAAACATTACACTTTGAACAATACAATGTATGAGTGTAATACAACTGAAACTATGAACTCAATATAGATATATATCGAATATAAGTACTAGAGCTCAAGTAGAGATTTTTCAATGTAAGTGTGTTGTATTTCAGAAGCTTGAAGTGTGTTCTTGTTCTCTACTCAAAATAGAAACCACACTCAAGTTTATATATCATTATCCCAAACGGTCATAACTCAACAAACTATCCAACGTTCTTGGTTCAACAACCTCACGTTTAATTTGCTTGAATAATGAACGTTTGAATAATGTTATCTTTACTGAGTAAGAGCATAAAGTCGTTTGAAACAACTCAGTAAACGTTTATTTATAAAACCATAATTTGAAATCAAATAGGATGTGTTTTTAGATAAGATCGAAATAGAGATAAACACTCCTATAAGTTAGGAATTCGTTTTTGTTTGAAATTCTGATTTAAAACTGAGCTCTAATATTTATATAAGTCATATATAAATATTAAAGTCCTTACAAATCGATTCCTAATAAATCTCCTTGCTTTTCGACTTTGATCCTTATCCATTTGTTATTCTGTTCACGCTGTAAGCTCGCTGATAAGCCTGAATGATAACCTGTAAGCTTGCTGACAGTTGAACATAACACTGAAACTCATTAAGCTGTTAGCACATTCATATATAACTTTGATAGCTCGCTAACAAGCACCAGTTTTCTGCTATTAGCTTGCTGGCAGTGTGATCATCAAAACACTAAGAGTATCAATCTCCCCCTTTTTGATGATTACACCATATTTAGGAAAAGTAATTAAACTCCCCCTGAATACAGCAATCTAATATCATTAAACTTAACATATATAACAGTTCAGCACAATTCAGCACATGAATCAAATATAACAAATATTTCATGCAAAGCAGTAGATATATCAAACCAAGTTATGCACACACAATTTCTAAACCAAATACTTGCATAGATAATAATAATCTGACCAGGATAAACCACCTGGATACAGATAAGCATCCAAAACAACTTAAACAAATTTAACTCAGGATAAACCACCTGAGAACCAAATTCAACAACTTAGTACTTAGTCTGAATCAAAACAAATAGAACCATAGAGCCATAAAGTTGCACTTAAACACATAAGCACACACAAATTTTATTAATTAAAGTTCCTAAATTTCTCCCCCTTAATCATCCAAAAGGTGAAAAATTTAAGCCTCGTCATCGTCCACAGACTTCTCCTTCGCAGAGCCCAACTTCTTGGCAAGCTCCACAGCAGCAAGAGCTTCAGCCACCATCACATTCCCAGCTGCATCCTTTTGAACTGTGCCAGCAGCTTCCTGTAGAGCATCCATCGCAGTACGTGGCCTTGGACTCTCAGTAGCCTCATCCGTAGAAGTAAAAGTGAACTTAACATCAGAAGACCCGCAAGACCCAAACATCCGCTTGCGTAACTCATACCCAAAACTTCCAGAACTGCACTTCTCAGGAGAATTACCAGTTTTCCCTCCAAAGACAATATCTTTCCAAAAATCGAACTGATTTGACAATTCCTCCATCTGTTCAGAAAGCTGTTTCTGACCATCCACCAACTGCTTATGATTGGCTCGCAGTTCATCCATAAAGTCAAGAATATCTTTAGCAGGAATACCAAGATCAATAGAAGCAGAGGTAACTGGAGAAACTTGTGGAGTAGGAGCAACCGGAACCTCCACAACCGACAACGAACCATCTTTCTCAACTTTCAAGTTGGACTGAGCTAAACACTTAACATCTAGAAATTCTTTGGCAGCAATGGACTCAACACCATCCAAACTTACTCCATACCACTCAAAAATCCTAGTGAGGAGTAACCCATAAGGTAAACCAGCAGTGGTTTTTCCTTCAACAGCAGCAACCATATTGTTCAAAACTAAATCCCCCAAATCAAATTGTTTCCCAGCCAACAACATGGAAACAACAACAACATCTTGTGCAGAAAGATTGGAACGAGTTCCCAACCTAGGACTCAAATTTTCAATAGAGACCCTAAAAACAGCATGAGCTAAAGGCAATATTTGAGTAGTAGAGGGAAAAGTATCTACTGGACCATCAACCCCAAACAACACATTAAACTGTTGTTTAACATCAAAATCATCAAACTGCTTAAACCCACGCTTAGTATAGATCGACACAGAAGATGGAGGGGTTTTCAGAATTGCATTCAAAAACAGAGAAGACAATGTGATTTTAGTGTTGTTCACATGCGAAACATAATGACCCGAAGTGTTCGATTGAAGATTTACATAAAACTCACGAACAAGAGTGGGATAGCAAGTCTTAGGCATATCAATTAAGAATGACTCAAACCTAAATCAGTAAAGAGTTTAACTACGCCACAGTTAAAGAAAGCTTTACCCAATAGAGGTTTCCCCAAAATAATCTTGCGATCATCAAGACCCAGAACATCTGGCTTTTCTTCAGCTGACATACGAGCCTTCTTGCCCGATTTCTCCATCTTCGGAGCCCCAGACTTCTCATCACTACTTTCGATATCGACCAAATCAGGATCAATGTCGATATCATCCTCATCGATTAACCTCCGTTTAGTGACTGAACCAGAAGTGGATGTCTTCATTGATGCTCTAGTCTTCTTCTTCATAGCTACCCGAGCGCCGATTGTCGCAATGGTGAAGAGAAAGAGTCGATTTGTGAAGAGAGATAAAACCCTAGTGGGTTGTTGAGAGCTTTTAAAGAAGAAACTGTATAGACTCGGAGTTAGGATAGATTTTAAAAATCTTTTGATAATGATTTCGGGAGAGGATTTAGGGATAATATTTGTTAAACTAATTTTGGTGAAAAACGACATAATATATCAGATAAAATATACAAACAAATCTAAGTTAACTAATCTTATCAGATCTCCACTTAAATAGCAACTCCTAAAATTTGAATTTTAACCTATTCTTAAATTCACATAGATTATCACATAATCACGTAGAAAAATTCAACACATAAATTCATGTAAATCAGCACATAACGGATAGTTTATTAATTAACCTAAACTGCAAATAAACCCTTAAGCTGACCCGCATGCAAAAATAATTTAAAATATGGAAAGTACTAAGAGTAAGCTGATAGTACCCGGACCAAGCTTATTAGCTTGCTGACTGCACATCACACATACCCAATTCCCTTCTCAGCACGACATATCGTTCTTCAGGAAGAGGTTTTGTGAAGATGTCAGCTAGCTGATCTGCTGTAGCCACAAAAATCAGCTTGACAGCACCCTTTGCAACATTGTCTCTCAGAAAATGATGTCGAACATCAATATGCTTTGTCCTTGAATGATTGACTGGATTTTCTGAAATGTTGATTGTACTTGTGTTGTCACAAAAGATAGGAGTTTGCTTGCATTTGATTCCAAAGTCCTTCAATTGTTGTCTCATCCATAGCATTTGAGAGCAACAGCTACCAGCTGCTAAATACTCCCCCTCAGCCGTAGATAGAGCAACTGAAGTTTGCTTCTTGCTTAACCAAGAAACTAAGCTTTGACCCAAAAATGCACAAACACCACTTGTACTTTTTCTATCAGTTTGACTACCTGCATAATCTGCATCACTATACCCAACAAGATCAAAAGCATTTGTGATAGGATAGAATAAGCCCAAAGTAATGGTTCCACTTAAATATTTAAATATTCTTTTAACAGCTTGTAAGTGAGAATCCTTTGGTTTTGCTTGAAATCTAGCACAAACACAAACACTATACATAATATCAGGTCTAGAGGCTGTAAGATAAAGTAAACTACCAATCATACCTCTATACATTCGAATATCAACATCTTTACCATTTTCATCTGCTGTCAGCTTGCTGACAACGCTCATCGGTGTTGATTTCGCCTTGACATTCTCATATCCAAATCTTTTAAGTAGATTCTTGATATATTTGGATTGATGCACATAAATTCCTTCTGGAGTTTGCTTAATTTGGAGCCCCAAGAAATAATTGAGCTCTCCCATCATGCTCATGTCAAACTCACTATGCATGCACTTTGAAAACCACTTACACAAAGAATCATTAGTAGATCCAAATATAATATCATCAACATATATTTGAACAACTAATATATCTTGACCTTTGAAGATAGTAAACAAAGTAGGATCAATTTTACCTCTAATGAAACCATTTTTGATCAAAAATTCACTTAACCTTTCATACCATGATCGAGGTGCTTGCCTTAATCCATAAAGTGCCTTCTTTAGCTTGTAGACACGGTTAGGATATTTTTCATCCTCGAATCCTGGTGGTTGCTTGACATAGACTTCTTCCTTTAGATAACCATTTAAGAATGCACTTTTGACGTCCATTTGATGTAGCTTGAACTTCTTGTAGCATGCAAATGATAATAGCATCCTAATAGATTCCAATCTTGCAACCGGAGCATAAGTTTGATCAAAATCAATTCCTTCTTGCTGATTGTATCCTTGTGCAACAAGTCTAGCTTTGTTTCGAGTGATAGTACCAAATTCATCAACTTTATTCTTGAATACCCATTTGGTTCCAACAATTGAAGCATCCTCTGGTGGATCTACAAGTTCCCAAGCATCACATCTTTCAAATTGGTTGAGTTCTTCTTGCATTGCCATGATCCAATTTTCATCTTGTAAAGCTTCTTGAACATTCTTTGGTTCCTCTTGAGCTATGAAGGCAGCATAAGCACAAATGTTGGCTTGAGCTTTCCTTGTCTTGATTCCAGCTGATTTATCTCCAATGATCAACTGAGGTGGATGATTCTTCACTGTTCTAGTTGATTTTGGTAGATTATGTTGAGCTATGACCTCTTCATTCCTTGTAATCTGCCTTGGAGGAGTCTGATCAACAACATTTTGGCTTGCTGATGAAGTTTGACCTCTGGATTCATCCAATGTGAGCTTTGACATCTTATCCAAAGTTTCTTCAAGAGATGGAGTAGTTTCAGTAGCTTTATTGCTTTCTGAAGTTGTGGCAGTTGACTTGTCAGCTTGCTGATTTCAAGTTTCCTGCACTGTCAGCTTGCTGCTAGTACCTGTACCTGCACATTCTTCCTCATCCCTTGCAAGATCATCAGTAGACTCTTGAAATGAAACATCAATAGACTCTTCAACAGTATGTTTAGCAAGATTATACACTCTATAAGCACGACTTGTTAAAGAATAGCCCAAAAATATAGCTTCATAAGATTTAGAATCGAATTTACCATCCCTATCAATGGTTTTGAGTACGAAGCACTTGGATCCGAAAACCTTGAAGTAGCTGATGTTAGGCTTCTTTTTCCTTAGCAATTCATAAGGTGTCTTGTTGAGAATTGGCCTGATAAGCACTCTGTTAAGAACATAGCTTGCTGTGTTGACAGCTTCTGCCCAAAAGCTTCTTGGCAGCTTGCTCTCCTGCAGCAATGTCCTAGCTGTTTCTTGTAAGGACCTGTTCTTACGCTCTACAACTCCATTTTGCTGAGGTGTACGAGGTGCTGAGAACTCATGTGAGATTCCTCTTTCTTCACAATAAGTAATGAAGTCTTTTTGGAATTCCCCACCATGATCACTTCGAATACCTACAAGTCTTGTATCTAGTTTGTTCTCAAGCAACTTGATTAGTTTCTCAAATTCACTAAAAGCACAATCTTTAGTACGCAAGAATAATACCCAAGTGAATCTAGAATAATCATCAACAATAACAAAGGCATATTGTTTACCTCCAATACTCTTATAAGCTTCGGGACCAAAAAGATCCAAGTGAAGAAGCTCTAAAGGTTTAGAAGTAGATACCATTTTCTTTGCCTTATGTGGAGTCCTTGTTTGCTTTCCCAATTGACAAGCAGAACATGTCTCCATCTTGACATACTTAAGCTTTGGTAGTCCTCGAACAAGCTTCTTTGCTGACAGCTTGCTGAGATGATCCATATGAGCATGTCCAAGCCTTCTATGCCAAATTTCTGGATTATTATCCACAGCTGCTAAACAAACACCTGCCTCCTGTTCTTCAAAGTTCAAAACATATATATTTCCTCCTCGTTTTGCAACTAGAGGAGTTTTGTTAGCACCAACAAGTATAGTACATTCATTCTTACCAAAGTTAACAATATGACCATCATCAAATAACTGACTTATACTAAGCAAGTTATAAGTAAGACCTTTGACATATTGTACCTTGTTAATAGAAATGATACTATTACCTATAGTTCCTTTGCCAAGAATAGGAAGAGTTTTGCTATCACCAATTGTGACACGACCACCCTTCTTCATCTTCAAGCTTAGAAACTGAGATTTGTCTCCGCTCATGTGCCTAGTGCATCCACTATCCAATATCCATTGATTTGGCTTTACTTTAGACACGAGACAAACCTACAAAACAAACACAAACAACTCAACGTTTTGGTACCCAAATTTTGTTGGGTCCAGCAGTGTTAGTTGATAAAACATATAGAACATTAAGATCAGATTTCTTGATCCACATTTGGACCACTTTAGAACTCTTCTTCCATGTTCTGATGGTCTTATCAGCATACTGTCCTGGAGCTGTCTTCTGTCTGTTTCTGTTGTCAGCATACTGCCAGTGAGCTGACTTCCTTCCCCAGCTTGCTGATTGAGAATTCTTCATTGGACAATTATTAGCAAGATGGCCCTTCTTTCCACACTTGTGACAAGTCACCCAAGGCATGGCATAATTATATGGAATGCCATTTTTCCCTTCATATCTCATTGAAGAAGTGGATGTAGAAGCTGCACCAATGCCTCCTTTGTCATGAGAACCTTTAGCTTGTTTCATTATAGATTTGAGACTTTCTTCTCCTTGAACAAACTTTCCCATGGCTTTCTGAAGATCTTTAACTTCTTGCTCCAATGATTTGATCTTTTCAGCTTGAATAGAGATCTCGGCTAAGCTTTGTGTTTTGCTCAACTCGAATGCCTCCAAGCTTGCATCCTTAGCTTTAAGATCTGCTCTCAGCGAGCTGAGTTCCTTCATGAGTGTATCATTCCTTCTTTGGATTTGCATGTTGTTCCCTTCAAGTTGTGAGATCTGTTCCTTGAGGGCAGCAATGATTCCACTACTAGCTTTGGCACTCTTTTCATTCAAGAAATCACCTATGACTTTCTTCAGATGAACGTTTTCTTTCTCGAGCTCATAATTCTCATTCTTAAGATCAATGAGTTCCATTATTGATGAACAACTCTTATCCTGCATGGTTAGTTCACAAGTAGTTGTATCAATAGCATGTAATTCAGAATTAATAGAGTTTACCTCACTGTTAGTGTCCGTATCTGAATCCGTTGTATCAATTGAACCATCGAGACCAACAAGAGCCAAATTCACCATCTCATCACTAGAATCATCAGAAGCTGATTCATCTTCATCATCACTCCAAGTTAGAAGTGCCTTGGATTTCTTTTTATTCTTGTAATCAGCTTGCTGTCTAGGCGGCTTTGACTTGTTTTTCAGCTTGTAGCAATCTCTTTTGAAATGCCCTTTCTTGCCACATTCAAAACATGCATCATCCTTTGGATCTTTCTTTGCACCAAAAGCTTTGCCCTTTTCTCGCTTCATTTTGTTTTTCTTTTCAATCATTCTCTTGATTTTCCTGGACATAAGAGCTAGATCCTCATCTGATTCTGTTTCCTCATCTGTTTCCAGCTTGCTGACAGAGGAGTGCAGTGCAAGATTCTTCATTTTCTCTGTTGGCAGCTTGCTGCTTTCTGAGCTGTTAGCTTCAATCTTTGCTTCAAATTGTTCCAACTCAGCAAATATAGCCAGGTGATCCATAGTATCAATGTTGAGAGCTGACTCCAATGCTGTGACCTTGGCACCATATTCGAATGGAACAGCATTTAGAATATTCATGTTGATTTCCGATTGAGGAATCTTTTTGCCAAGTCTTTCAAGACTGTTGAGAGTGACTTGGAATCTAGCTTGGCTTTCTCGAATGGATTCTCCCTTCTTGATAGCAAAGCTTCCAAATTCTTTCATAAGCTTCCCGAGCTTGACTTTCTTTAATGCCTTTGAGCCTTCGTGATATGTCTCCAATGCATCCCAAATTTCTTTTGCAGATTTGAGAGAAGAGACCTTGTCATATTCAGCTTGATTCAGCCCATTGATTAATGTACTCCTTGCTTTTCCATTTGCAGCAACCTTTGATAGCTCGTCCGCTGTTAGAACATCAACGTCCTTGACTTTGCCATCGCTATCAAGATATTCATAAGGACCTCTTTGCACAACTCTTTGCATTAGGGGATCTCTGGATAGATGAGCCTCCATTTGGCCTTTCCACCAATTGTAGTTGTCAGAACCCGTGAGGAGGGGAGCTCTAAAATCGGACTTTCCCTGAAAGTTATCAGCCATATCGATCGATACTATTCCTGTTACAGAAGTATTAGTACAAACACAGCTCTGATACCAATTGAAATTACACACCTAGAGGGGGGGTGAATAGGTGTTATGGCTAATATGACCGATTTTTAATGTTACCGAATATTTATACTGTCACAGACAGCTTGCTGTTAATTATCAGAGTAAACAGTCAGCTAGCTAACAATGCAGATGCAATGCAAAACAAATATAATCAGTAAGCTAGCAACACAGAGAATTTTAGCCAGGTTCGACCCCTAACCCTAATGGTCTACGTCCTGGTCCCCTACCAACTGGTAAGAGATTATATTATTAATCAATAATGTCAACGATTACAATGATTCAATAATATAACTCCCTTTATCCCTTGTTCCTGTTATCAGCTTGCTGAAACCCCTGAACCACGAACCAAAAGCTCTCCAAGACCTATACTTCCCAAGTATACTCTTCTAGCTAACTAGTCCCCTTGTTCCCTTGTTTCACAAGCTCGATACACAGCAACAAAACATTACACTTTGAACAATACAATGTATGAGTGTAATACAACTGAAACTATGAACTCAATATAGATATATATCGAATATAAGTACTAGAGCTCAAGTAGAGATTTTTCAATGTAAGTGTGTTGTATTTCAGAAGCTTGAAGTGTGTTCTTGTTCTCTACTCAAAATAGAAACCACACTCAAGTTTATATATCATTATCCCAAACGGTCATAACTCAACAAACTATCCAACGTTCTTGGTTCAACAACCTCACGTTTAATTTGCTTGAATAATGAACGTTTGAATAATGTTATCTTTACTGAGTAAGAGCATAAAGTCGTTTGAAACAACTCAGTAAACGTTTATTTATAAAACCATAATTTGAAATCAAATAGGATGTGTTTTTAGATAAGATCGAAATAGAGATAAACACTCCTATAAGTTAGGAATTCGTTTTTGTTTGAAATTCTGATTTAAAACTGAGCTCTAATATTTATATAAGTCATATATAAATATTAAAGTCCTTACAAATCGATTCCTAATAAATCTCCTTGCTTTTCGACTTTGATCCTTATCCATTTGTTATTCTGTTCACGCTGTAAGCTCGCTGATAAGCCTGAATGATAACCTGTAAGCTTGCTGACAGTTGAACATAACACTGAAACTCATTAAGCTGTTAGCACATTCATATATAACTTTGATAGCTCGCTAACAAACACCAGTTTTCTGCTATTAGCTTGCTGGCAGTGTGATCATCAAAACACTAAGAGTATCATTGGTCTTCTTTCTCATAACTCACAACTACATTATAAGATTTCTTAGATATAGATTAATAGATCTATAATTTTAGTACAAGTGTCATAAAATGGAATAACTGGATTGTTATATATATTGCAATTTTATCAAAAAGTTTCATTCAAATCTATACAAAATAGTTTACGGTAAAAGTACATTGCAAACTATATCTTATCGGAATTGCTTTTTTTTTTTTAAGGTCGTTTTTCTACTACAAGAAATTGCAAAAAAAATAAAATTATGAGGAACGCAAATTAATTATAGATCGCAAATAAGAAAATAAAAGCCATATATATCAATGTGATAGATTTTTACCTATGCAAAGAAAATCATCGCAATGTGGCTTTGAGCTTTACGATTCATGATTGTATGCACCTTTAACAATATTGTAGGATGTAGTAGATATGTCAGTTTTTCTTGATCTCTTCTTCTTTGGGCTACAATTCTCACAGTAGGAGCCAGTTGCCTATGTTGAGGAGTGGTGCCCAAAACTCAAGGCAATTAATTGGATCCAAAAGGTCCAATTGTATAACTCTGAAAACATGACATATATATATATATATACACACATATATATATATATATATATATATATATATATTACCTTTATGTACAATATTTATCTGGTATAACAAGAATCTATATACTTATCCCATGGATCATTCCTTAGTTAGACCTTGAATATAGAATATAGGAAGAGAAATAGAGAAAATACGAAAACAAGAAGAACTCCTACTCTGTTGTAGTCCTAGCAGATTTCCATAACAAATGCCTCAAAGCAATGCCTTTATCATCCTTGTGCATATTCTCATATAAATGCATAACTCCGAATATGTGTTCTGCATTAGGAAATACAAACTCCAATAATGCATTAATCAGACCATGTATTGATTATATGCGAGATCAGTCCAATTACAACCAAGTAATCACATTTATGTAAAATACCATTAAATGCCAAAAGGCACAGACAATATCCTTAGATGACTATCAGTATTTGCAGAACGCTTACCAGCTTTGTTGGTCTATTAGTTAGGGAAAATTTTGCAACAAAGTGCTCCATATATAACAATAACAGCATCTAAACCACCAATCATAATCAGGCTAGCCAAATGGACTGGAAAACATATTAAGTTGTGGATTCCCAACTGAAGTATGTTGGAATGGGAACTGGTTGCCTCTTGCTTTTCCTGTGATGCTAGCATAGCTAGAAAATCATCCATAGATGTCTGAGAATGCATGCAGTTAACCAAATTTTATGGATATTTTATACAGACTGGATATTACTAAGATATCATAGTATGATATTATAAGTTAGTTAAACAAATAGTGAAACCATCTTTACAGAGAATTGTGGATTCCCTCCTGCTACGTTTTCCCGTCTCAAAGAGAATTGCAACCTGAATATCTCCCACCAGTCCTTTATGAAACCTGTCTCTGCATCCAGCACAAAGTAAAATTTGAAAACATCTGAAATTAATTACCAAAATATATTTAGGGAGACCATCTATGATGGAGAATATGTTTTAACCCGTTAGAAATATAAGAATACTCAAGAGTAAAACAATCAAAAATCCCCTTAAACACGAGTTCGACAAATATTATACACCTACAACATCTTCTTTTCTGAATTTTTTTCAACATTGATGCCTTTAGTTGCTTATGTCATATATAGAACAGTAATTCGGCCACCTTTTCTGGCCAATCAATTCGTAATTTGGGACCTTTAAAACAAAAAGCCTGATTTGAAGGGCGCACAGTCCCAATTGAAAAAACGTCAAGTAATTTCGAGACTCTCTCTCCAAAATGTAAAAAGTTGCAAGTTTTTGTTCATAGATTGGGGATGCCAACACATAATGTAAAAAACAAGTAATTTACATGTAGCCATGCAAGTACCATATAAACATATAAGATTCTGAGTCCAACAGTTAACAATTACTATAATAGCACAAGAAAGCTTACACGATACAGGCTTCGAGCTCTGACTCTGATGGGAAAAATTTCTTATATGAAATGTATTCAGCCGCCGCTGCAGATGGTTTCAACCCTAATTTTTTGTGTGAAATGGATAGGGCGCGGTCATATTTTAAGAGATTACTAGCTTGGGCCGTGCAGGGCCGGCTCAACTAAATTTGAGGCCCTAAGCAGACTTGAAAATGAGGCCTTTTTATATAAAAAATATTTTTTATTTAAAACCGTATATATTTTAGATTATTATAAATTAATTACGCACAAAAATTTATATACCATTTTATATGTTGTTTTTTTATTTATTATTAGGTTTATTTGTACATTAATGTAACATTTAAATTAATTAAACATTAGAAAAGTACTATAACATAAAAAGTAGAAACCATATAATTTATAATAATGTAAAACTTGTGAAAAATAAATATTATATATTTTAGATGATAAATTTTATTACATTTATTAAGTACTTAATACACATGCGACTAAAAAATTTAAAATCATTTGATTCATTTAATTCTCACTTTTTAAGTTAATCTTATTTATATTTATTAATATTTCATATTATATATATATATATATATATATATATATATTATCTTTTTAAAGTTCACTGGTTCATATTTGTTTTAGATATTTTGTTTTTTTCATATTTACGAACAAAAATTTAAATATTATTATTTCAATATATATACTTTCATAAAATTTTGAGGCCCTTTTCAGGTTGGGGGCCTAAGCGACCCCTTAGATGGCCTTAGTGTTGAGCCGGCCCTGGGGCCGTGCCAAGCACATTTTTAAATAATTTTTATGATTTTATACTTTTTTTATTCTGAATAAAAATTTGGTGTTTAAATTTTTATACAAAAAAAAATAAATTAAAAATAAGTTGTAGAACTATGTTTTATATGCGCCTTAAAATGCTGTCGAGCAGTGTGAAAAAACTGTAAATAAATGAGGGGGACAGAGGGAGTATTATTTATTATAATTATATTTTTTTTATTGAATTATATTATTATCCTCTTAATATACTTATATACACTATAGTTATTTAGATATAAAACTTTATATATACATTTGATCTTATCTTGATTTTTGAATTTTTTTTTTTAAAAGTCTCAAATACATGTTATCATATGTATTTATTTCACAATGATATATTTTATTTTAGTAAAATCATATGTTGTTTTGATTTTCAAAGAGATTGAAAAAAAATATTGCAATTGACTTTAGGGTATCTTATGTATAGTAAAATTGAAATTTTTTAATTTATAATTATTTTGGAAGTCTAATCGGTAAATTTTCTGTGTGAGGCTAGTTAGAATTATGATATGTATTAATTTAAAAAAGATATTTTATTTTAATAGAATTATTGTGTTATTTATGATTTCCAAAAGAGATAAAAAAATATTTTACAATTGATTTGTCGGGTATTTAATTGTTCATTAAATTTCTTCTTAATTAATTTTATGATTTATAAGAAGTCTAAAACAACACATATTTACATTTTATTAATTTGAAATTTTTAAATGATGTGTGAAATTTTTATCATGCTCCACTGTTTTTTTGTAAAGATGATTATATAGGTACTTGTTTAAGCCCCGGTTGTGCTGACATGAATATCGATAATAAGTATATAAGAAGTCCATATAATTTACATATATTTTATCCATACATGTATTTTCTTGAAACAAGTTTTGGTGATCATGGTGTGAATAATCAATGTCTCTTGATCTCAACTCCAGCGTTAACAAGGTCGCAACTTTACTCTTCCTCTCTAACCAACCATGCTCTCTTCTCCTCTTTTGGTCTATAAAAAGATCATTTCTTGATCCATTTTGAAACCATGCATGCTCAATTTCACGTTCATGGGAGCTAGCTTAAAGAGTCTGCTCGAGAACAAGGCATACTAAGAGAATGATAGGCGCCACAAATAACCAACCAATTTTTTCGTAATTAAGTTTTGGCGGTACTTATTATAAGAGTGTTTGATCCATGTTTGAAAGCATAAGTACATATGGTAATTTCATTACGTTCACCAAAACTGTAAAATAGTACTCGAGTTTAACATGTGTCAAGATACAAAAGGGATTTGCACTGGTGATAAATCATACAGCTGTGAAACCTATCCAATTTTAAGTGTTAAAAAGAGAGATCCTAATTTTGAAAAATTTATGAAAGATTTCAATTGATAAACGGCCATCCAGAATTGAGAGTGCATAATATGCGAACCTGGGCCATTTGAATTACTTTTCTGCAGATTTAAAAAGAGTATTTGAATGAGAGCATGATTGGATAGCCCACGTAGTTAAGTGTTTATCCTCCGTTGTCTCATGTCCTGGGCTCGACTTTGGCTCATCTCGAGAATATATGGTCGTCCTCACCAGCTTCAGCATGGTTAAGCCCTTGTGTTGCTAATGTATGGCTGTCGACTATTAGTTACCCTCCTCATCAATTGATAGTTTAATTAACTGTGACCAACCTTGGCACATCAGTTTGCACATAGCTTTGACTTGTAGTATAGATTAATAATGTCAGTGCCCCATCTGGTATATTTACAGGTGGGATTATGACAGGAACAAAAAGGTCATGACAATTTTTATTTAAAATGTAGCCGGAAATTTGAATTTGACGAAAAAAATTGGAGGTGAAAAATCAGAGCTAAAAATGGCCGATTGAAGTCAAATTAGGCGGTCAAATTTAAGAAGTCATATTTAACCGGTCATATTTAAGCAGTCACATTTAATTAAATATGACCGAAAATGTTAAATTCCACTAAGCTATCTCTGACAAACAATTTCCGGTCAAATTTAGCTAAATTCGACTACGCGCTGTCAAATTTAATTAAATATGACCGAAAATTGGCGGTCAAATTTACCCGTTTTTGTTGTAGCACGCAATCAAAACTAAAACCGAAGAAACTACACAAATCTTCTTTATAGTCTTCGAAATTATCAGAGTTTGAGCCATCATCAGAGTTTGATGACTCATTATCAAACTTTGTGATTAGAGCCTTTCTTTTTGAGTGACTCCTCTTTACAACAACTTCCTTGGGTGCTTTCTCCTTAACCTTCAAGGTGATTGATTTAAACTTACCACCATGTATCTTGCTCCTTAGCTCTATATCAAGCTCATAAATTTCATCAACAGACATAATCATCGTCAACAAACCTATTTGTTTTAATTTTTTAAACTCAAATAATTTAATTATTTATAAAATTTCTATCATGTTTCAGAATTCAAATAGATAAGGAGTAATACCAAAATACCGAAATTTGTTTATCATCATATATTTTTTAATTTAATCATTATTATTATACTACTACTCCCTCTGTCATTGTATACGTTTTTTTTTACTGCTCGACACGCTTTTTAAGAGTCTTATAAAACATAGTTTTACAACTTTTTTTTCAGATTTTCTTTTTTTGTATAAAAATATAAATGTTATACTTTTACAAAAAAAAGAAAATCTTAAAAGTAATTTACATAACTATATTATATTGAAGCATTAAAGTCCGTGCCGCGCCCCGGTCCCCCAATGTATACTATTGACTGGGACGGAGGGAGTATGAAAGACTTTTATATTGATTATAATTTTGTAATGTAATGATTATTCCACCGACAAAACTATATCACAAAACAAACTATTTCTTTTAATTTTTGAAAATCAAATTATTTGATTTACAAACAACTCTGTACAATTTCCTATCATGTTTTAGAATTCAGATAAATATGAAGTTCATCTTGATATTATTAACATAATTCATATTAATACAAAATTTCATTCATTCACGGCCCTTTACAAGATTACGATAAAAACGAAATGATCGTGGTAATGATGACATGAATAGAAACTCAACTACAATGAAGTTACAACAATCGTCCATTTTGCACTATGTAGTAAATCTCAAATAATAAGCAAGTACCCATGTTTTTCACAAAATTTATTGGACACAATAAACAAAACAACAAACTTAGCTTGTATAAACAAAATAACCACATTTCATTTCATTTTGCTAAAGCGCCGCCTGACAAGAAATGGTAACTAGGAAGAACCCTAAATCTCAAAAATTATGTTCACCATCAGCAGAATTGATCGGGGGCAACGATAGCTTACTGGATCTTATCTTTCCCCGTCTCCCTGTCAGATCACTGACCCGATTCAAATCGGTATCAAAACAATGGTGTGCCCTTATCTCCGATGCCCACTTCGGCCGCCGCCACACTGTTGAAAACCCTAGTTCTCGCATCCCCTCTGGACTCTACTTATACAGGCCTGTCTGTTATCGGGATAATACAGTTCATTCAATCTCTGTTGATGAATTAGGGCGTAAAATTCCTTCTTGTTCAGATACAGTTGAAATACCTGATCATGCTCCAATTAAGTTGATGCGGATGGTATAGTCTTGTAATGGATTGTCTTTATTTAGATTCAATGCTCTTTATGCTCTTAATTTCTATTGTGTTCGTAATTTAGTTACAAATCAACTAAAGTTAGTACCTCTGCCCAAATTAAATGCTTAAAATTATAGTCATGTTGCTACTTGTTGTTTGGCGTTTGACCCTTTGGTATCACCCCATTTCAAAGTTATATGTGTGCAAGTGGTTATTTGTCCATCCCGACGCCGACTAGCGTCTAAATTTTTAAAATTCAGTTCAGAAACTGGTCAACGGGTAGATACCAGTGTTTCTGTGGTTGGAACTGGGCTGGAATTTGCCAGGGGTGAGTATTGCAATGGTGCATTTTATTGGATCCGGGTAAACAGGCTATCTTGCTATCGTTTTGATATCGATGCTGAGAAATTGACCCAAATCGCTTTGCCTCCACAGGCTCGTGGTTCACACTTCCGGCATTTTGGAGAATCTTGTGGACACTTGTACCTTGCAGGTGTCCGAGATAATACAGCAAAAATTTTGAATGTGTACGAGCTGAACCTGGTTAATATGAAGTGGAATATCAAGCACTGGGTTCATATTGATCGTCTGATATCTTCATTCCCACAGGTTAATGTGAATGGGGGAAATCAGATGTGTCACTCCACCCAATCGATATTAGGTGTTCTTAGGGGAGAACGGGATGAAGACTCAGCTCTTATTGCAAATGTTTTGGGCGCAGTTGTTTCGTATAATTTCAAGAGTAAGAAGGTTGAGGTGCTGCTATCTGAGCTCCAATGGAAGGATGATATTAGGAGTATTTCTGCTGGACCTCCATTTGTTCCTGCATATCCACTGATTGCAAGCCTACATCATTTGTAAGTATATTATTATATATAGTTTAGTGCTTAAAGTTTAGTTACAATATTTTTGTTTCAATGTATAATTAATTTAGCTGTTCTACTAATCTTGATTTGCATTTTATTATTGCGGTTTGTATACTCGAGTTTGTGTTGGGTGTGCATATGGGAATAGACATGTTAATATTCTTCCTTGATGTGTATGGTAATTTTAGGACGTGTAAGGCATTTCTTAACTCTGTATACTGGAAGGACCTAGACAAGGCAATACGCTGTACTGCACAGTTTAATGGAGTCAATCTTCCTTCTTTTAAAAAAACATTTATGTCGTCTTAAAACTGTTCATTCTATCAACAATTCAGTTAATTACAAGACAAGGGCAGCTGAAAAACACCGATGTGCTTAACATCCCCATTGGAACAACTACTACCGATGACAGAAAATTTAGTGACTGAATTATCATGCGATCTGATATATGCACACCTATTTTGTGGTCTCATATCTGGTCCATATATGAAGTAGCTGAATTTGCTACTTGTTTACTAAGTTTACTTATTACCTAATCTCATACACCAAAGATCTTAAGCGACCAATCCGGCGGAACATCACACAAACATGATGAAATTTTTAATTATTATAAATTTAAAAACTCTAATGTAATATCTTTTATACATAAAAGGAAAAAACATCAAAATATTAATTTTAGTAAATGTCTGATTTACATAAAATGAATTTCTAATAGCAGATACAATCTCCCCCTCAGCCAATCAAACCAGCCATCTCAACCATCAAAAACTTGAGTAAATCATCCTTAAGCTCCTAACTGAATATGAGGTCCTCTTTATAGTGTTTCCATTCCATTAAGCCCATGAGCAGCAGCACGGATATTGTAAATAACTGGCGTACTTCAAATATTGTGTACTGGTTCAACTGGAACAACTACAAGGGTGACTATGTGGCTTGTTACTTCGGACGGTAGGATATTCAAAGCCATCTAGATCAAAAGATCCACTGCAGACTAAGAAAACATAAAATATACTTTTCAGATATGAGAAGAATTGGAGAAAAACCAAACCCCTTCAAAGCCAAGATATATCCAGAGTTGGCTTCTCATATTACCGTCTTCCTCTCTATATGTCCATTTATAAAGTGGGGATCAGATATTATAAGATGAAAAGAGAAAAAAAGAAGTAAAATATCTACATGCTACGTACTTGCTTCTTAAACAATTCCATATGTGTCAACTTATATTTTTGAGGAATCTTGCTAAACTCTACTAGTTTTCTAGATGACGGTAAAGCCACAGATCCTGCATGTTTACAATATGTGGGTGGTCTTAATAGGATGTCACAAAACTAAGGAAGCATAAATATAAATTTTATGTCATTATTTTAACAATATACAACATCACGTCAAAAGCTTGGCATTGTATCAGCCAGAGAGTATCATAAATTCTGGAGTTCGATTTTGTAATTATCTTATATTACGGATATGGTAATTACAAAATTGAACTCCAGAATTTGAGATAACCACTTGCTGACACAATGTTAAGCCTTCAAGGAGATGGTGTATATGGTTATAACTACCTGATATCATCTAGGATCTTTTTAATAAATGGAAAGACTAAGGAAGCATAAGTATAAATTTCTAACTCCTATGTCGTCATTTTAACCATTTACAATATCTCGTCAAAAGTTTGGCATTGATTCAGGAAAGTGAGTATCTCAAATTCTAGAGTTCGATTTTGTAACTACCTTATATTAGAGATAAGGTAATTACAAAATTGAACTCCAGAATTTCAGATAACCATTTGCTGACACAATGTTAAGCCTTCATGGAGATGGCGTATATGGTAACTACCCAATATCATCTAAGATTTTTTTTCTAAATAAATGGCAAGACTAAGGAGCATAAGTACACATTTTTAACTCCTATCTCGTCATTTTAACTATATACAACATCTCGTCAAAAATTTGGCATTGAATCAGGAAGTGAGCATCTCAAATTCTGGAGTTCGATTTTGTAATTATCTTATATTAGAGATAAGGTAATTACAAAATTGAACTCCAGAATTTAAGATAACCATTTGCTGATACGATGTTAAGCCTTGAAGGAGATAGCGTATATCGTAACTACCCGATATCATCTAGGATTTATTTTAATAAATGACAAGACTAAGGAAGCATAAGTAAAATATTTATGTCATTATTTAACAATATACAGCATCACCTCAAAAGCTTGACATTGTATTAGCTAGTGAGTATCATAAGTTCTGGAGTTCGATTTTGTAATTACCTTATATTACCGATATGGTAATTACAAAATTGAACTCCAGAATTTAAGATAACCACTTGCTGACACAATGTTAAGCCTTCAAGGAGATGGTGTATATGGTAGCTACCCGATATTATCTAGAATTTTTCTAATAAATAGAAAGACTAAAGAAGCATAAGTACAAATGTTTAACTCCTATATCGTCATTTTAATCATATACAATATCTGGTCAAAAGTTTGGCATTGAATCAGGAAGTGAGTATCTCAAATTCTAGAGTTCGATTTTGTAATTACCTTATATTGGAGATAAGGTAATTACAAAATTGAACTCCAGAATTTAGGATAACCATTTGCTGACACAATGTTAAGCCTTCAGGGAGATCGCGTATATGGTAATTACTATCCGATATCATCTAGGATTTTTTTTTAATAAATGGTAAAACTAAGGAAGCATAAGTACAAATTTCTAACCCCTATATCGTCATTGTAACCCAACCCTAACATAGGCTCGAAAAACTAATTACTCGATCCCAATTGGTCTTCTTTCTCATAACTCACAAATACATTATAAGATTTCTTAGATATAGATTAATAGATCTATAATTTTAGTACAAGTGTCATAAAATAGAATAACTGGATTGTTATATATATTGCAATTTAATCAAAAAGTTTCATTCAAATCTATACAAAATAGTTTACGGTAAAAGTACATTGCAAACTATATCTTATCGGAATTGCTTTTTTTTTTTAAGGTCGTTTTTCTACTACAAGAAATTGCAAAAAAAATAAAATTATGAGGAACGCAAATTAATTATAGATCGCAAATAAGAAAATAAAAGCCATATATATCAATGTGATAGATTTTTACCTATGCAAAGAAAATCATCGCAATGTGGCTTTGAGCTTTACGATTCATGATTGTATGCACCTTTAACAATATTGTAGGATGTAGTAGATATGTCAGTTTTTCTTGATCTCTTCTTCTTTGGGCTACAATTCTCACAGTAGGAGCCAGTTGCCTATGTTGAGGAGTGGTGCCCAAAACTCAAGGCAATTAATTGGATCCAAAAGGTCCAATTGTATAACTCTGAAAACACGACATATATATATATATATACATACATATATATATATATATATATATATATATATATATATTACCTTTATGTACAATATTTATCTGGTATAACAAGAATCTATATACTTATCCCATGGATCATTCCTTAGTTAGACCTTGAATATAGAATATAGGAAGAGAAATAGAGAAAATACGAAAACAAGAAGAACTCCTACTCTGTTGTAGTCCTAGCAGATTTCCATAACAAATGCCTCAAAGCAATGCCTTTATCATCCTTGTGCATATTCTCATATAAATGCATAACTCCGAATATGTGTTCTGCATTAGGAAATACAAACTCCAATAATGCATTAATCAGACCATGTATTGATTATATGCGAGATCAGTCCAATTACAACCAAGTAATCACATTTATGTAAAATACCATTAAATGCCAAAAGGCACAGACAATATCCTTAGATGACTATCAGTATTTGCAGAACGCTTACCAGCTTTGTTGGTCTATTAGTTAGGGAAAATTTTGCAACAAAGTGCTCCATATATAACAATAACAGCATCTAAACCACCAATCATAATCAGGCTAGCCAAATGGACTGGAAAACATATTAAGTTGTGGATTCCCAACTGAAGTATGTTGGAATGGGAACTGGTTGCCTCTTGCTTTTCCTGTGATGCTAGCATAGCTAGAAAATCATCCATAGATGTCTGAGAATGCATGCAGTTAACCAAATTTTATGGATATTTTATACAGACTGGATATTACTAAGATATCATAGTATGATATTATAAGTTAGTTAAACAAATAGTGAAACCATCTTTACAGAGAATTGTGGATTCCCTCCTGCTACGTTTTCCCGTCTCAAAGAGAATTGCAACCTGAATATCTCCCACCAGTCCTTTATGAAACCTGTCTCTGCATCCAGCACAAAGTAAAATTTGAAAACATCTGAAATTAATTACCAAAATATATTTAGGGAGACCATCTATGATGAAGAATATGTTTTAACCCGTTAGAAATATAAGAATACTCAAGAGTAAAACAATCAAAAATCCCCTTAAACACGAGTTCGACAAATATTATACACCTACAACATCTTCTTTTCTGAATTTTTTTCAACATTGATGCCTTTAGTTGCTTATGTCATATATAGAACAGTAATTCGGCCACCTTTTCTGGCCAATCAATTCGTAATTTGGGACCTTTAAAACAAAAAGCCTGATTTGAAGGGCGCACAGTCCCAATTGAAAAAACGTCAAGTAATTTCGAGACTCTCTCTCCAAAATGTAAAAAGTTGCAAGTTTTTGTTCATAGATTGGGGATGCCAACACATAATGTAAAAAACAAGTAATTTACATGTAGCCATGCAAGTACCATATAAACATATAAGATTCTGAGTCCAACAGTTAACAATTACTATAATAGCACAAGAAAGCTTACACGATACAGGCTTCGAGCTCTGACTCTGATGGGAAAAATTTCTTATATGAAATGTATTCAGCCGCCGCTGCAGATGGTTTCAACCCTAATTTTTTGTGTGAAATGGATAGGGCGCGGTCATATTTTAAGAGATTACTAGCTTGGGCCGTGCAGGGCCGGCTCAACTAAATTTGAGGCCCTAAGCAGACTTGAAAATGAGGCCTTTTTATATAAAAAATATTTTTTATTTAAAACCGTATATATTTTAGATTATTATAAATTAATTACGCACAAAAATTTATATACCATTTTATATGTTGTTTTTTTATTTATTATTAGGTTTATTTGTACATTAATGTAACATTTAAATTAATTAAACATTAGAAAAGTACTATAACATAAAAAGTAGAAATCATATAATTTATAATAATGTAAAACTTGTGAAAAATAAATATTATATATTTTAGATGATAAATTTTATTACATTTATTAAGTACTTAATACACATGCGACTAAAAAATTTAAAATCATTTGATTCATTTAATTCTCACTTTTTAAGTTAATCTTATTTATATTTATTAATATTTCATATTATATATATATATATATATATATATATATATATATTATCTTTTTAAAGTTCAGTGGTTCATATTTGTTTTAGATATTTTGTTTTTTTCATATTTACGAACAAAAATTTAAATATTATTATTTCAATATATATACTTTCATAAAATTTTGAGGCCCTTTTCAGGTTGGGGGCCTAAGCGACCCCTTAGATGGCCTTAGTGTTGAGCCGGCCCTGGGGCCGTGCCAAGCACATTTTTAAATAATTTTTATGATTTTGTACTTTTTTTATTCTGAATAAAAATTTGGTGTTTAAATTTTTATACAAAAAAAAAATTAAAAATAAGTTGTAGAACTATGTTTTATATGCGCCTTAAAATGCGTGTCGAGCAGTGTGAAAAAACTGTAAATAAATGAGGGGGACAGAGGGAGTATTATTTATTATAATTATATTTTTTTTATTGAATTATATTATTATCCTCTTAATATACTTATATACACTATAGTTATTTAGATATAAAACTTTATATATACATTTGATCTTATCTTGATTTTTGAATTTTTTTTTTAAAAAGTCTCAAATACATGTTATGATATGTATTTATTTCACAATGATATATTTTATTTTAGTAAAATCAGTATGTTGTTTTGATTTTCAAAGAGATTGAAAAAAAATATTGCAATTGACTTTAGGGTATCTTATGTATAGTAAAATTGAAATTTTTTAATTTATAATTATTTTGGAAGTCTAATCGGTAAATTTTCTGTGTGAGGCTAGTTAGAATTATGATATGTATTAATTTAAAAAAGATATTTTATTTTAATAGAATTATTGTGTTATTTATGATTTCCAAAAGAGATAAAAAAAATATTTTACAATTGATTTGTCGGGTATTTAATTGTTCATTAAATTTCTTCTTAATTAATTTTATGATTTATAAGAAGTCTAAAACAACACATATTTACATTTTATTAATTTGAAATTTTTAAATGATGTGTGAAATTTTTATCATGCTCCACTGTTTTTTTGTAAAGATGATTATATAGGTACTTGTTTAAGCCCCGGTTGTGCTGACATGAATATCGATAATAAGTATATAAGAAGTCCATATAATTTACATATATTTTATCCATACATGTATTTTCTTGAAACAAGTTTTGGTGATCATGGTGTGAATAATCAATGTCTCTTGATCTCAACTCCAGCGTTAACAAGGTCGCAACTTTACTCTTCCTCTCTAACCAACCATGCTCTCTTCTCCTCTTTTGGTCTATAAAAAGATCATTTCTTGATCCATTTTGAAACCATGCATGCTCAATTTCACGTTCATGGGAGCTAGCTTAAAGAGTCTGCTCGAGAACAAGGCATACTAAGAGAATGATAGGCGCCACAAATAACCAACCAATTTTTTCGTAATTAAGTTTTGGCGGTACTTATTATAAGAGTGTTTGATCCATGTTTGAAAGCATAAGTACATATGGTAATTTCATTACGTTCACCAAAACTGTAAAATAGTACTTGAGTTTAACATGTGTCAAGATACAAAAGGGATTTGCACTGGTGATAAATCATACAGCTGTGAAACCTATCCAATTTTAAGTGTTAAAAAGAGAGATCCTAATTTTGAAAAATTTATGAAAGATTTCAATTGATAAACCGCCATCCAGAATTGAGAGTGCATAATATGCGAACCTGGGCCATTTGAATTACTTTTCTGCAGATTTAAAAAGAGTATTTGAATGAGAGCATGATTGGATAGCCCACGTAGTTAAGTGTTTATCCTCCGTTGTCTCATGTCCTGGGCTCGACTTTGGCTCATCTCGAGAATATATGGTCGTCCTCACCAGCTTCAGCATGGTTAAGCCCTTGTGTTGCTAATGTATGGCTGTCGACTATTAGTTACCCTCCTCATCAATTGATAGTTTAATTAACTGTGACCAACCTTGGCACATCAGTTTGCACATAGCTTTGACTTGTAGTATAGATTAATAATGTCAGTGCCCCATCTGGTATATTTACAGGTGGGATTATGACAGGAACAAAAAGGTCATGACAATTTTTATTTAAAATGTAGCCGGAAATTTGAATTTGACGAAAAAAATTGGAGGTGAAAAATCAGAGCTAAAAATGGCCGATTGAAGTCAAATTAGGCGGTCAAATTTAAGAAGTCATATTTAACCGGTCATATTTAAGCAGTCACATTTAATTAAATATGACCGAAAATGTTAAATTCCACTAAGCTATCTCTGACAAACAATTTCCGGTCAAATTTAGCTAAATTCGACTACGCGCTGTCAAATTTAATTAAATATGACCGAAAATTGGCGGTCAAATTTACCCGTTTTTGTTGTAGCACGCAATCAAAACTAAAACCGAAGAAACTACACAAATCTTCTTTATAGTCTTCGAAATTATCAGAGTTTGAGCCATCATCAGAGTTTGATGACTCATTATCAAACTTTGTGATTAGAGCCTTTCTTTTTGAGTGACTCCTCTTTACAACAACTTCCTTGGGTGCTTTCTCCTTAACCTTCAAGGTGATTGATTTAAACTTACCACCATGTATCTTGCTCCTTAGCTCTATATCAAGCTCATAAATTTCATCAACAGACATAATCATCGTCAACAAACCTATTTGTTTTAATTTTTTAAACTCAAATAATTTAATTCTTTATAAAATTTCTATCATGTTTCAGAATTCAAATAGATAAGGAGTAATACCAAAATACCGAAATTTGTTTATCATCATATATTTTTTAATTTAATCATTATTATTATACTACTACTCCCTCTGTCATTGTATACGTTTTTTTTTACTGCTCGACACGCTTTTTAAGACTCTTATAAAACATAGTTTTACAACTTTTTTTTCAGATTTTATTTTTTTGTATAAAAATATAAATGTTATACTTTTACAAAAAAAAGAAAATCTTAAAAGTAATTTACATAACTATATTATATTGAAGCATTAAAGTCCGTGCCGCGCCCCCGTCCCCCAATGTATACTATTGACTGGGACGGAGGGAGTATGAAAGACTTTTATATTGATTATAATTTTGTAATGTAATGATTATTCCACCGACAAAACTATATCACAAAACAAACTATTTCTTTTAATTTTGAAAATCAAATTATTTGATTTACAAACAACTCTGTACAATTTCCTATCATGTTTTAGAATTCAGATAAATATGAAGTTCATCTTGATATTATTAACATAATTCATATTAATACAAAATTTCATTCATTCACGGCCCTTTACAAGATTACGATAAAAACGAAATGATCGTGGTAATGATGACATGAATAGAAACTCAACTACAATGAAGTTACAACAATCGTCCATTTTGCACTATGTAGTAAATCTCAAATAATAAGCAAGTACCCATGTTTTTCACAAAATTTATTGGACACAATAAACAAAACAACAAACTTAGCTTGTATAAACAAAATAACCACATTTCATTTCATTTTGCTAAAGCGCCGCCTGACAAGAAATGGTAACTAGGAAGAACCCTAAATCTCAAAAATTATGTTCACCATCAGCAGAATTGATCGGGGGCAACGATAGCTTACTGGATCTTATCTTTCCCCGTCTCCCTGTCAGATCACTGACCCGATTCAAATCGGTATCAAAACAATGGTGTGCCCTTATCTCCGATGCCCACTTCGGCCGCCGCCACACTGTTGAAAACCCTAGTTCTCGCATCCCCTCTGGACTCTACTTATACAGGCCTGTCTGTTATCGGGATAATACAGTTCATTCAATCTCTGTTGATGAATTAGGGCGTAAAATTCCTTCTTGTTCAGATACAGTTGAAATACCTGATCATGCTCCAATTAAGTTGATGCGGATGGTATAGTCTTGTAATGGATTGTCTTTATTTAGATTCAATGCTCTTTATGCTCTTAATTTCTATTGTGTTCGTAATTTAGTTACAAATCAACTAAAGTTAGTACCTCTGCCCAAATTAAATGCTTAAAATTATAGTCATGTTGCTACTTGTTGTTTGGCGTTTGACCCTTTGGTATCACCCCATTTCAAAGTTATATGTGTGCAAGTGGTTATTTGTCCATCCCGACGCCGACTAGCGTCTAAATTTTTAAAATTCAGTTCAGAAACTGGTCAACGGGTAGATACCAGTGTTTCTGTGGTTGGAACTGGGCTGGAATTTGCCAGGGGTGAGTATTGCAATGGTGCATTTTATTGGATCCGGGTAAACAGGCTATCTTGCTATCGTTTTGATATCGATGCTGAGAAATTGACCCAAATCGCTTTGCCTCCACAGGCTCGTGGTTCACACTTCCGGCATTTTGGAGAATCTTGTGGACACTTGTACCTTGCAGGTGTCCGAGATAATACAGCAAAAATTTTGAATGTGTACGAGCTGAACCTGGTTAATATGAAGTGGAATATCAAGCACTGGGTTCATATTGATCGTCTGATATCTTCATTCCCACAGGTTAATGTGAATGGGGGAAATCAGATGTGTCACTCCACCCAATCGATATTAGGTGTTCTTAGGGGAGAACGGGATGAAGACTCAGCTCTTATTGCAAATGTTTTGGGCGCAGTTGTTTCGTATAATTTCAAGAGTAAGAAGGTTGAGGTGCTGCTATCTGAGCTCCAATGGAAGGATGATATTAGGAGTATTTCTGCTGGACCTCCATTTGTTCCTGCATATCCACTGATTGCAAGCCTACATCATTTGTAAGTATATTATTATATATAGTTTAGTGCTTAAAGTTTAGTTACAATATTTTTGTTTCAATGTATAATTAATTTAGCTGTTCTACTAATCTTGATTTGCATTTTATTATTGCGGTTTGTATACTCGAGTTTGTGTTGGGTGTGCATATGGGAATAGACATGTTAATATTCTTCCTTGATGTGTATGGTAATTTTAGGACGTGTAAGGCATTTCTTAACTCTGTATACTGGAAGGACCTAGACAAGGCAATACGCTGTACTGCACAGTTTAATGGAGTCAATCTTCCTTCTTTAAAAAAAACATTTATGTCGTCTTAAAACTGTTCATTCTATCAACAAATCAGTTAATTACAAGACAAGGGCAGCTGAAAAACACCGATGTGCTTAACATCCCCATTGGAACAACTACTACCGATGACAGAAAATTTAGTGACTGAATTATCATGCGATCTGATATATGCACACCTATTTTGTGGTCTCATATCTGGTCCATATATGAAGTAGCTGAATTTGCTACTTGTTTACTAAGTTTACTTATTACCTAATCTCATACACCAAAGATCTTAAGCGACCAATCCGGCGGAACATCACACAAACATGATGAAATTTTTAATTATTATAAATTTAAAAACTCTAATGTAATATCTTTTATACATAAAAGGAAAAAACATCAAAATATTAATTTTAGTAAATGTCTGATTTACATAAAATGAATTTCTAATAGCAGATACAATCTCCCCCTCAGCCAATCAAACCAGCCATCTCAACCATCAAAAACTTGAGTAAATCATCCTCAAGCTCCTAACTGAATATGAGGTCCTCTTTATAGTGTTTCCATTCCATTAAGCCCATGAGCAGCAGCACGGATATTGTAAATAACTGGCGTACTCCAAATATTGTGTACTGGTTCAACTGGAACAACTACAAGGGTGACTATGTGGCTTGTTACTTCGGATGGTAGGATATTCAAAGCCATCTAGATCAAAAGATCCACTGCAGACTAAGAAAACATAAAATATACTTTTCAGATATGAGAAGAATTGGAGAAAAACCAAACCCCTTCAAAGCCAAGATATATCCAGAGTTGGCTTCTCATATTACCGTCTTCCTCTCTATATGTCCATTTATAAAGTGGGGATCAGATATTATAAGATGAAAAGAGAAAAAAAGAAGTAAAATATCTACATGCTACGTACTTGCTTCTTAAACAATTCCATATGTGTCAACTTATATTTTTGAGGAATCTTGCTAAACTCTACTAGTTTTCTAGATGACGGTAAAGCCACAGATCCTGCATGTTTACAATATGTGGGTGGTCTTAATAGGATGTCACAAAACTAAGGAAGCATAAATATAAATTTTATGTCATTATTTTAACAATATACAACATCACGTCAAAAGCTTGGCATTGTATCAGCCAGAGAGTATCATAAATTCTGGAGTTCGATTTTGTAATTATCTTATATTACGGATATGGTAATTACAAAATTGAACTCCAGAATTTGAGATAACCACTTGCTGACACAATGTTAAGCCTTCAAGGAGATGGTGTATATGGTTATAACTACCTGATATCATCTAGGATCTTTTTAATAAATGGAAAGACTAAGGAAGCATAAGTATAAATTTCTAACTCCTATGTCGTCATTTTAACCATATACAATATCTCGTCAAAAGTTTGGCATTGATTCAGGAAAGTGAGTATCTCAAATTCTAGAGTTCGATTTTGTAACTACCTTATATTAGAGATAAGGTAATTACAAAATTGAACTCCAGAATTTCAGATAACCATTTGCTGACACAATGTTAAGCCTTCAAGGAGATGGCGTATATGGTAACTACCCAATATCATCTAAGATTTTTTTTCTAAATAAATGGCAAGACTAAGGAGCATAAGTACACATTTTTAACTCCTATCTCGTCATTTTAACTATATACAACATCTCGTCAAAAATTTGGCATTGAATCAGGAAGTGAGCATCTCAAATTCTGGAGTTCGATTTTGTAATTATCTTATATTAGAGATAAGGTAATTACAAAATTGAACTCCAGAATTTAAGATAACCATTTGCTGATACGATGTTAAGCCTTGAAGGAGATAGCGTATATCGTAACTACCCGATATCATCTAGGATTTATTTTAATAAATGACAAGACTAAGGAAGCATAAGTAAAATATTTATGTCATTATTTAACAATATACAGCATCACCTCAAAAGCTTGACATTGTATTAGCTAGTGAGTATCATAAGTTCTGGAGTTCGATTTTGTAATTACCTTATATTACCGATATGGTAATTACAAAATTGAACTCCAGAATTTAAGATAACCACTTGCTGACACAATGTTAAGCCTTCAAGGAGATGGTGTATATGGTAGCTACCCGATATCATCTAGAATTTTTCTAATAAATAGAAAGACTAAAGAAGCATAAGTACAAATGTTTAACTCCTATATCGTCATTTTAATCATATACAATATCTGGTCAAAAGTTTGGCATTGAATCAGGAAGTGAGTATCTCAAATTCTAGAGTTCGATTTTGTAATTACCTTATATTGGAGATAAGGTAATTACAAAATTGAACTCCAGAATTTAGGATAACCATTTGCTGACACAATGTTAAGCCTTCAGGGAGATCGCGTATATGGTAATTACTATCCGATATCATCTAGGATTTTTTTTTAATAAATGGTAAAACTAAGGAAGCATAAGTACAAATTTCTAACCCCTATATCGTCATTGTAACCCAACCCTAACATAGGCTCGAAAAACTAATTACTCGATCCCAATTGGTCTTCTTTCTCATAACTCACAAATACATTATAAGATTTCTTAGATATAGATTAATAGATCTATAATTTTAGTACAAGTGTCATAAAATAGAATAACTGGATTGTTATATATATTGCAATTTTATCAAAAAGTTTCATTCAAATCTATACAAAATAGTTTACGGTAAAAGTACATTGCAAACTATATCTTATCGGAATTGCTTTTTTTTTTTAAGGTCGTTTTTCTACTACAAGAAATTGCAAAAAAAATAAAATTATGAGGAACGCAAATTAATTATAGATCGCAAATAAGAAAATAAAAGCCATATATATCAATGTGATAGATTTTTACCTATGCAAAGAAAATCATCGCAATGTGGCTTTGAGCTTTACGATTCATGATTGTATGCACCTTTAACAATATTGTAGGATGTAGTAGATATGTCAGTTTTTCTTGATCTCTTCTTCTTTGGGCTACAATTCTCACAGTAGGAGCCAGTTGCCTATGTTGAGGAGTGGTGCCCAAAACTCAAGGCAATTAATTGGATCCAAAAGGTCCAATTGTATAACTCTGAAAACACGACATATATATATATATATACATACATACATATATATATATATATATTACCTTTATGTACAATATTTATCTGGTATAACAAGAATCTATATACTTATCCCATGGATCATTCCTTAGTTAGACCTTGAATATAGAATATAGGAAGAGAAATAGAGAAAATACGAAAACAAGAAGAACTCCTACTCTGTTGTAGTCCTAGCAGATTTCCATAACAAATGCCTCAAAGCAATGCCTTTATCATCCTTGTGCATATTCTCATATAAATGCATAACTCCGAATATGTGTTCTGCATTAGGAAATACAAACTCCAATAATGCATTAATCAGACCATGTATTGATTATATGCGAGATCAGTCCAATTACAACCAAGTAATCACATTTATGTAAAATACCATTAAATGCCAAAAGGCACAGACAATATCCTTAGATGACTATCAGTATTTGCAGAACGCTTACCAGCTTTGTTGGTCTATTAGTTAGGGAAAATTTTGCAACAAAGTGCTCCATATATAACAATAACAGCATCTAAACCACCAATCATAATCAGGCTAGCCAAATGGACTGGAAAACATATTAAGTTGTGGATTCCCAACTGAAGTATGTTGGAATGGGAACTGGTTGCCTCTTGCTTTTCCTGTGATGCTAGCATACACTACTACAAAAACTGGCTTAGACATCGGCTAAAAACCGATGTCTATTGAAAACAGGACCGATGTCTTCGCATGTGATGTAAAAGGTAGGGGTCTTAGACATCGGTTTTTAACTGATGTCTACCACCACCTTTCACAACAGTTTTTGACCGATGTATATTTGCCTAATTTACATCAGCTGCTTTCAAATGGCTGATGTTTATGTTTGTCTTTTACATCAGTTTCTTAATATAACTGATGTATTTGTATTCAAACATACATCAGTTTAGTTTAAAACTGTAATCTTTTTTCATATTTGACATCAGTTTTTTTTAAATCCATTGTCTTTCTATAGTTTAGACATCAGTTTTCTTATATTTCTGATTTAGTTCATTGTTTGTTACATCAATTTTTTAACATATTGATGATGTCACATACTATTTTTAACATCGATTTTTCAGAACAATGATGTAATTTTAGTTTTTTTAGTCCCTGTTCCACCTGCTTATATAACATGCCCAAATGTAATAATTAAAATGTCAAAACAAATCAAATTCCAAATCAACAACTAACACCAATAGCTACACCAAACATATTTGCATTCAAGCCACCAACTAATTACATAATCCATGTACTTGTACATCGAATGTCAAAGATACCAAAAGCAATACTGTTTCATAAGTCATTGCAACTACACATTAAGTTCATTATACTCCCAAAATCAGCAGTGATAAATGAAACCTAAAGTCATTATATTCCCAAAGTCATTGCAACTATAATTATTGGACAAAGTTCTTTCAATTGTCCATCTGTCCATGTAAAAATATATAGGAAAAAACACATGCTTCTGGCAATTAAGCCCTAAATTTTGGAGTATGCACAAACTTCAGGCAGACCGCAAGTCCCCCAATTGTGTGGTTATGAGGACCACCCTGTAAAAATGATTCACTAACTTTAAATTTGCTTTGGAGAATAATATCAAATTGGAATCATATAATCAAGCAAAGTCATTCATGGTAATAGAGCAAGAACAGAGAATTACCTGTAAACCTTAAAAAAACGTATTGTTGATAGAAGATTCTAAATAAACACCAAGAACAAGGTTCTTTTTGAAGAAAAAAATACCACATGTTTCACCAGGCAACTAAGAAAGTAAAATGATTTGGTTACTTGCAAGGTTTTTAAACTACTTGAATTGAAGGTAAGTCTTAGTCTCGATATTTTTGCATCAAAATCAGGTTACAACTAAGATTTTATATATATAAGCAACTTACCCATGAGAAAGTGTGCTTGTTAGATGTCTCATGCTTTCCTGTTAACCTTCTTTCATTACCATCTTATCGTATTCATTTGGTGTTGTGGTATATATAAAGTATTGAAAAGTTCATACAAAAATTAAGCTAAGAATATTCAAGATGGATCAATATCTTAAACATATAATCAAAATTCATATTGAGAAGTCAAACAGATTTCTATTCGTATTCATTTGCACCTGCACCGTTCCAATCACCCTGGGAAGTCAAACAGATTTCTATTCGTGTTCCTCTCCTAAATTTAACTTTGCACAAGTTCCTGGAGAAAACCACAAATCAGCCTCATATCTTCCACCTGGCAAACAAAAAATACCGACATTAAACACTTAATATATACCGACATTAAACACTTAACAAAGTCTCCACGGTGTATACTCCAAATTTGACCGAAGAACGACTAGAAAAAGCTAAAATATTGCAGACATCAATCTTACCAACAAGAACTATATGTAGTTCAAAAGATGACAAAGAAGTTCTTAAAATGTTGTTCAAAAAAATGTTCATACCAATGGGCTCATCTGTCTTCAGTGACCACAACCATTCAAACAGAGCAGAAGCAATACGGGAGACAACTTGGCCAACAAGCTGATGAGAACCCGGCAAATAGAATAAGTAAAATCATAAATACCATCCGATGATTAAACATTATTCTTGTTCCACTCTATAGCCAACTAAGTGTGTTTATACAAGAAAATATGAACTCTGCAGTTCATATAAACAGCTAACAAGTAGTCAATAAGCCAACTTACACAAAACCCACATCAAAAAATCGAATACACTACAAACCCAAAACATAAACATACAAAAAAGCATGAATTTCAAGAATTTAAAAGATAAAAAAGCAGAAAACAAACCAGTTCAGCACTGATATTCTTGTTCCCACTCGCGAATGTCTTCAATTAGGGCAGGATTTGAAGTGAGAATTGATAAGAACCCTAAAACCCAATTGAACCAATCAAACTCTTAAACCCAATCGAACTAATCTGCAATTTGCGTTTCTCCGAAATGAGTTCTATCTACTAATTTATTCAAGTTTCTTCTTCGAGCTGTGTCTCCGATAGAACAAATTAGGGGTTACCCAATCGAACCCTAACTACTATTTGAATGTCGGAGCTTGAAATAGAGGGTGTGAGCGAGACCAGATAGGGAGAGCAGAGATGGGAAGAGAAAGAGACGAGAGAGTCGAGAGAGAGAGAGTGTCGAGAGACATAGTCGAGAATGAAAAGAAGAAACGGGGGAAATAACATTTTGGTGAAGGTGGGATATAAAATTTTGGTAAAGGGGGAATATTTGTGTAATAAGAGGAAATATTCTGTGGGGAATCTTGTTTGTAAAACAATTGGCTAAGGGGGGAAAAGCAGCGGGGGAGCTCGGTCAATTTTTTTAAAAACAGGTTTTACACATCGGTTTTGCACTTAGGCGATGTCTAGATTTTTAATAGAAATCGGTTTCAAAATATTCGATGTAAAATAGGGTTTTAACATCGGTGGTTTTTCTAACAGATGTCTAAAATGTGATGTCTAATCCTGTTTTTCTAGTAGTGATAGCTAGAAAATCATCCATAGATGTCTGAGAATGCATGCAGTTAACCAAATTTTATGGATATTTTATACAGACTGGATATTACTAAGATATCATAGTATGATATTATAAGTTAGTTAAACAAATAGTGAAACCATCTTTACAGAGAATTGTGGATTCCCTCCTGCTACGTTTTCCCGTCTCAAAGAGAATTGCAACCTGAATATCTCCCACCAGTCCTTTATGAAACCTGTCTCTGCATCCAGCACAAAGTAAAATTTGAAAACATCTGAAATTAATTACCAAAATATATTTAGGGAGACCATCTATGATGGAGAATATGTTTTAACCCGTTAGAAATATAAGAATACTCAAGAGTAAAACAATCAAAAATCCCCTTAAACACGAGTTCGACAAATATTATACACCTACAACATCTTCTTTTCTGAATTTTTTTCAACATTGATGCCTTTAGTTGCTTATGTCATATATAGAACAGTAATTCGGCCACCTTTTCTGGCCAATCAATTCGTAATTTGGGACCTTTAAAACAAAAAGCCTGATTTGAAGGGCGCACAGTCCCAATTGAAAAAACGTCAAGTAATTTCGAGACTCTCTCTCCAAAATGTAAAAAGTTGCAAGTTTTTGTTCATAGATTGGGGATGCCAACACATAATGTAAAAAACAAGTAATTTACATGTAGCCATGCAAGTACCATATAAACATATAAGATTCTGAGTCCAACAGTTAACAATTACTATAATAGCACAAGAAAGCTTACACGATACAGGCTTCGAGCTCTGACTCTGATGGGAAAAATTTCTTATATGAAATGTATTCAGCCGCCGCTGCAGATGGTTTCAACCCTAATTTTTTGTGTGAAATGGATAGGGCGCGGTCATATTTTAAGAGATTACTAGCTTGGGCCGTGCAGGGCCGGCTCAACTAAATTTGAGGCCCTAAGCAGACTTGAAAATGAGGCCTTTTTATATAAAAAATATTTTTTATTTAAAACCGTATATATTTTAGATTATTATAAATTAATTACGCACAAAAATTTATATACCATTTTATATGTTGTTTTTTATTTATTATTAGGTTTATTTGTACATTAATGTTACATTTAAATTAATTAAACATTAGAAAAGTACTATAACATAAAAAGTAGAAATCATATAATTTATAATAATGTAAAACTTGGGAAAAATAAATATTATATATTTTAGATGATAAATCTTATTACATTTATTAAGTACTTAATACACATGCGACTAAAAAATTTAAAATCATTTGATTCATTTAATTCTCACTTTTTAAGTTAATCTTATTTATATTTATTAATATTTCATATTATATATATATATATATATATATATATATTATCTTTTTAAAGTTCACTGGTTCATATTTGTTTTAGATATTTTGTTTTTTTCATATTTACGAACAAAAATTTAAATATTATTATTTCAATATATATACTTTCATAAAATTTTGAGGCCCTTTTCAGGTTGGGGGCCTAAGCGACCCCTTAGATGGCCTTAGTGTTGAGCCGGCCCTGGGGCCGTGCCAAGCACATTTTTAAATAATTTTTATGATTTTGTACTTTTTTTATTCTGAATAAAAATTTGGTGTTTAAATTTTTATACAAAAAAAAATTAAAAATAAGTTGTAGAACTATGTTTTATATGCGCCTTAAAATGCGTGTCGAGCAGTGTGAAAAAACTGTAAATAAATGAGGGGGACAGAGGGAGTATTATTTATTATAATTATATTTTTTTTATTGAATTATATTATTATCCTCTTAATATACTTATATACACTATAGTTATTTAGATATAAAACTTTATATATACATTTGATCTTATCTTGATTTTTGAATTTTTTTTTTAAAAAGTCTCAAATACATGTTATGATATGTATTTATTTCACAATGATATATTTTATTTTAGTAAAATCAGTATGTTGTTTTGATTTTCAAAGAGATTGAAAAAAAATATTGCAATTGACTTTAGGGTATCTTATGTATAGTAAAATTGAAATTTTTTAATTTATAATTATTTTGGAAGTCTAATCGGTAAATTTTCTGTGTGAGGCTAGTTAGAATTATGATATGTATTAATTTAAAAAAGATATTTTATTTTAATAGAATTATTGTGTTATTTATGATTTCCAAAAGAGATAAAAAAATATTTTACAATTGATTTGTCGGGTATTTAATTGTTCATAAAATTTCTTCTTAATTAATTTTATGATTTATAAGAAGTCTAAAACAACACATATTTACATTTTATTAATTTGAAATTTTTAAATGATGTGTGAAATTTTTATCATGCTCCACTGTTTTTTTGTAAAGATGATTATATAGGTACTTGTTTAAGCCCCGGTTGTGCTGACATGAATATCGATAATAAGTATATAAGAAGTCCATATAATTTACATATATTTTATCCATACATGTATTTTCTTGAAACAAGTTTTGGTGATCATGGTGTGAATAATCAATGTCTCTTGATCTCAACTCCAGCGTTAACAAGGTCGCAACTTTACTCTTCCTCTCTAACCAACCATGCTCTCTTCTCCTCTTTTGGTCTATAAAAAGATCATTTCTTGATCCATTTTGAAACCATGCATGCTCAATTTCACGTTCATGGGAGCTAGCTTAAAGAGTCTGCTCGAGAACAAGGCATACTAAGAGAATGATAGGCGCCACAAATAACCAACCAATTTTTTCCTAATTAAGTTTTGGCGGTACTTATTATAAGAGTGTTTGATCCATGTTTGAAAGCATAAGTACATATGGTAATTTCATTACGTTCACCAAAACTGTAAAATAGTACTCGAGTTTAACATGTGTCAAGATACAAAAGGGATTTGCACTGGTGATAAATCATACAGCTGTGAAACCTATCCAATTTTAAGTGTTAAAAAGAGAGATCCTAATTTTGAAATATTTATGAAAGATTTCAATTGATAAACCGCCATCCAGAATTGAGAGTGCATAATATGCGAACCTGGGCCATTTGAATTACTTTTCTGCAGATTTAAAAAGAGTATTTGAATGAGAGCATGATTGGATAGCCCACGTAGTTAAGTGTTTATCCTCCGTTGTCTCATGTCCTGGGCTCGACTTTGGCTCATCTCGAGAATATATGGTCGTCCTCACCAGCTTCAGCATGGTTAAGCCCTTGTGTTGCTAATGTATGGCTGTCGACTATTAGTTACCCTCCTCATCAATTGATAGTTTAATTAACTGTGACCAACCTTGGCACATCAGTTTGCACATAGCTTTGACTTGCAGTATAGATTAATAATGTCAGTGCCCCATCTGGTATATTTACAGGTGGGATTATGACAGGAACAAAAAGGTCATTACAATTTTTATTTAAAATGTAGCCGGAAATTTGAATTTGACGAAAAAAATTGGAGGTGAAAAATCAGAGCTAAAAATGGCCGATTGAAGTCAAATTAGGCAGTCAAATTTAAGAAGTCATATTTAACCGGTCATATTTAAGCAGTCACATTTAATTAAATATGACCGAAAATGTTAAATTCCACTAAGCTATCTCTGACAAACAATTTCCGGTCAAATTTAGCTAAATTCGACTACGCGCTGTCAAATTTAATTAAATATGACCGAAAATTGGCGGTCAAATTTACCCGTTTTTGTTGTAGCACGCAATCAAAACTAAAACCGAAGAAACTACACAAATCTTCTTTATAGTCTTCGAAATTATCAGAGTTTGAGCCATCATCAGAGTTTGATGACTCATTATCAAACTTTGTGATTAGAGCCTTTCTTTTTGAGTGACTCCTCTTTACAACAACTTCCTTGGGTGCTTTCTCCTTAACCTTCAAGGTGATTGATTTAAACTTACCACCATGTATCTTGCTCCTTAGCTCTATATCAATTCATAAATTTCATCAACAGACATAATCATCGTCAACAAACCTATTTGTTTTAATTTTTTAAACTCAAATAATTTAATTCTTTATAAAATTTCTATCATGTTTCAGAATTCAAATAGATAAGGAGTAATACCAAAATACCGAAATTTGTTTATCATCATATATTTTTTAATTTAATCATTATTATTATACTACTACTCCCTCTGTCCCAGTCAATTATATACGTTTTTTTTTCACTGCTCGACACGCTTTTTAAGACTCTTATAAAACATAGTTTTACAACTTTTTTTTCAGATTTTCTTTTTTTGTATAAAAATATAAATGTTATACTTTTACAAAAAAAAGAAAATCTTAAAAATAATTTACATAACTATATTATATTGAAGCATTAAAGTCCGTGCCGCGCCCCTGTCCCCCAATGTATACTATTGACTGGGACGGAGGGAGTATGAAAGACTTTTATATTGATTATAATTTTGTAATGTAATGATTATTCCACCGACAAAACTATATCACAAAACAAACTATTTCTTTTAATTTTTGAAAATCAAATTATTTGATTTACAAACAACTCTGTACAATTTCCTATCATGTTTTAGAATTCAGATAAATATGAAGTTCATCTTGATATTATTAACATAATTCATATTAATACAAAATTTCATTCATTCACGGCCCTTTACAAGATTACGATAAAAACGAAATGATCGTGGTAATGATGACATGAATAGAAACTCAACTACAATGAAGTTACAACAATCGTCCATTTTGCACTATGTAGTAAATCTCAAATAATAAGCAAGTACCCATGTTTTTCACAAAATTTATTGGACACAATAAACAAAACAACAAACTTAGCTTGTATAAACAAAATAACCACATTTCATTTCATTTTGCTAAAGCGCCGCCTGACAAGAAATGGTAACTAGGAAGAACCCTAAATCTCAAAAATTATGTTCACCATCAGCAGAATTGATCGGGGGCAACGATAGCTTACTGGATCTTATCTTTCCCCGTCTCCCTGTCAGATCACTGACCCGATTCAAATCGGTATCAAAACAATGGTGTGCCCTTATCTCCGATGCCCACTTCGGCCGCCGCCACACTGTTGAAAACCCTAGTTCTCGCATCCCCTCTGGACTCTACTTATACAGGCCTGTCTGTTATCGGGATAATACAGTTCATTCAATCTCTGTTGATGAATTAGGGCGTAAAATTCCTTCTTGTTCAGATACAGTTGAAATACCTGATCATGCTCCAATTAAGTTGATGCGGATGGTATAGTCTTGTAATGGATTGTCTTTATTTAGATTCAATGCTCTTTATGCTCTTAATTTCTATTGTGTTCGTAATTTAGTTACAAATCAACTAAAGTTAGTACCTCTGCCCAAATTAAATGCTTAAAATTATAGTCATGTTGCTACTTGTTGTTTGGCGTTTGACCCTTTGGTATCACCCCATTTCAAAGTTATATGTGTGCAAGTGGTTATTTGTCCATCCCGACGCCGACTAGCGTCTAAATTTTTAAAATTCAGTTCAGAAACTGGTCAACGGGTAGATACCAGTGTTTCTGTGGTTGGAACTGGGCTGGAATTTGCCAGGGGTGAGTATTGCAATGGTGCATTTTATTGGATCCGGGTAAACAGGCTATCTTGCTATCGTTTTGATATCGATGCTGAGAAATTGACCCAAATCGCTTTGCCTCCACAGGCTCGTGGTTCACACTTCCGGCATTTTGGAGAATCTTGTGGACACTTGTACCTTGCAGGTGTCCGAGATAATACAGCAAAAATTTTGAATGTGTACGAGCTGAACCTGGTTAATATGAAGTGGAATATCAAGCACTGGGTTCATATTGATCGTCTGATATCTTCATTCCCACAGGTTAATGTGAATGGGGGAAATCAGATGTGTCACTCCACCCAATCGATATTAGGTGTTCTTAGGGGAGAACGGGATGAAGACTCAGCTCTTATTGCAAATGTTTTGGGCACAGTTGTTTCGTATAATTTCAAGAGTAAGAAGGTTGAGGTGCTGCTATCTGAGCTCCAATGGAAGGATGATATTAGGAGTATTTCTGCTGGACCTCCATTTGTTCCTGCATATCCACTGATTGCAAGCCTACATCATTTGTAAGTATATTATTATATATAGTTTAGTGCTTAAAGTTTAGTTACAATATTTTTGTTTCAATGTATAATTAATTTAGCTGTTCTACTAATCTTGATTTGCATTTTATTATTGCGGTTTGTATACTCGAGTTTGTGTTGGGTGTGCATATGGGAATAGACATGTTAATATTCTTCCTTGATGTGTATGGTAATTTTAGGACGTGTAAGGCATTTCTTAACTCTGTATACTGGAAGGACCTAGACAAGGCAATACGCTGTACTGCACAGTTTAATGGAGTCAATCTTCCTTCTTTAAAAAAAACATTTATGTCGTCTTAAAACTGTTCATTCTATCAACAATTCAGTTAATTACAAGACAAGGGCAGCTGAAAAACACCGATGTGCTTAACATCCCCATTGGAACAACTACTACCGATGACAGAAAATTTAGTGACTGAATTATCATGCGATCTGATATATGCACACCTATTTTGTGGTCTCATATCTGGTCCATATATGAAGTAGCTGAATTTGCTACTTGTTTACTAAGTTTACTTATTACCTAATATATCTGTTGATCAGCAATTCAGCATAGTCGATCTGCTAGGTTTATTTGTTAGTAAAGATTCTTCCCTTAATGGTAAACGTGGGATGGTTATTTCTAGCGACTCATTTTACCTTTGTACTTGTGTGGTAAAATATGTTGCCCAATGTTATCTGTTCTGTGAATCAAATCCGAGTTTCTCTTTTCGTATTTTCTGTATTATTGACTATTATTAGTTTTGCTGCTTTTTCACAGGGAATAGAGGATATAAGTTGAAATCCGGTGCTCTCAACTATGTTTCTAAAGAGTAGAAGCAATAGAAAGTAATGGGGATGCTTTCAAGAAAAATGTTCGCCTCTTAGGAAAACATTAGTCTCAACTTCCTTTTGCTGAATATTTTAATGGCCGTTTCTGCAACATTTCCCTCAATGTGGTTTGAAAATTTATATTATTTCTGCATTATATGCAGTGTACCAATAGAGGCTTGAATGTCTTTTTAATGTTCATTTTGGGATGAGTTTAATATTGAAATTTATGTTTAAATAGTCGGATTTCATTTTCTCTAATTCCATTTTTGTGTTGTGACCTAAATATTAGGGATTAAAATTCACATTGTGGTTCTGTTATATATATATTCGCCGAAGCTCGGTCGAATTAAAAACTGCAACCCACTAGCTAAGACGAGGACGGAAACTTCGTGGATGTCGTTACATTCAACTGGGAATAGTGGAATATACATCTATAGAATTTAAGTATTTGGCGGAAATTTTACTACCTTTTTAGAAATGATAAGTTCAAATTCGTTTTAAGTAATTTCAACGATAGATGGTAGAAAATAATAAAGGCGACTCATATGGGTAGAATATAATATATTTAAAAACTTTTTGTCACTTCATATAAATGTATATTGTTTCAGTCGTAATGAATATATGAGATAGTAATCCTCTAATTAGAGATAAATACTGACTATATTCTTAAACTAGTAATTATTCGGCCCACTGTTATGAGATCAGCACATCACCTAATTGTGATCGTATAGAAGATGAAACAACTCGATTTTCATTTTAGAAGTCACATTTCTAGCCTGTTGGACTGTCAAGCCAAACTCTAATGATAAATGGAATGGAATAGAATAGACTTAGTGAATATTAAAAAAAATGGAGTGGATATAATTTTGTATGATGAGATTTCACATAACTCGTGTAATTTAATTTGACGGAAAAATTCTGACAAAATTAGTTATTTTCGACAATCGAACATGCTATTTTTGACAGAATCAAAATTAAGGGCGTCGAAATTAGCCATACTATCGGATATAGGTATTTTCGGCAGTTTAATTTCAACAGTTTATTGTCGAAATTAAATCACCCGAACATTTGACTTAAAATTTTAAATTTTGGGCAAAAATTCAAACTAATAGCCAAATTTTTTGAATATTTAAATTTTCTCACTCATCTAAATATTTTCGATAATATATCGTTAAACTCATTACCTTTAACAATAATTTAAATTTTGACTTTTCCCGCCTTTTTTTCTAAATTTGACAACATTCTCTCAAAAATATTAAACCATATCCTGTCAAAAATGGTCCTTTAGGTTCTACAACTTCTGTCGAAATATTAAACTATATCCCGTAAAATATGGTGCATTAATTTCTACAACATTGGTCAAAAATAATAGCATAAACTAGAAAAAGATAGAAAATTTTACAAAAACCGCTTAATAAACCCAGCAAGCATCCATCACAATTAAGTCGCTTAATTGTGGAATTCAGTCGAAATTATAATTTCGACAGTTTTTCGTCGAATTAATTCCAAACATTTTCACATTTTTCGATGATCAATTTATTTAAATTTGATCAAATGCGGTCAAATTTAACTAAATTCGACTGGAATATACAGTCAGTCATAACTTAGTGAACTTTAGCTTCTCCGATCAAAATTAGCTAAATTTGACCGATTACGTTTGACCGTTTTCTATCACTTCTGACTATTGTTTTCAAATTTTAAATTTTCCTGAAAATTCAAATCTCCCGCCTTTTTTTAATTTAATTTGACCATATCGGTGAATTTTATTTTATTGACTACTTGTGTTTAGGCATATTTATAAATTTAACCACTAATTTTAATTAGTCAATTTTATAATTTCGACTGATATTTGTAGTCAAATTTATAATTTTGACTGATTTCGGGTAGTCAAGTTTATATATTTGACTGTTTTCGTTCAAATATAATAAGTTGAATGCGACCGAAAATAGCCAAATTTATTAAGAATATTACCAAAAAAATTATGCCATGATCCAATTGTATATATATATGCTACTATCCCATCTCTAACCAAATCAAAATAACCCAATCCAACATCTAATCGCAATAACCCTATCAAAATATACTTTAATTTACAATCTGATGTAAACATAAATTAGATAAACGTTTATAAACAAACTTGATTATACACCATTCTAATAAGTGATAGTAAAAGTTTTACGCTGCAAAATTAATCACTACAACAGTTAGAAATTAATTCACGAAGGTTAGGCTAACGACTTACAACATTATATGCACATTTATACTTGTGCATCTTAGTCTTAAAAGTCAAAATGAGTTTCAAAAAGTTAGCCTCAAAAGAGGAGTTCGTCCCTCATAAACCTTGTAGCTATTACAAGGGATATTGCTCTCCTTCTTCGTCTAGGTCTTCATCATCACCATGGTATCTCGAGATGGAGCTACTGTTTGGGTCAAGCCTAAGCAAAACTTAGTTAAGGTATCAGTGGATGCTGCTGTGTTTGAAGATCGAGGTGGAGTTGGTTTTGGTTTCGTAGCTAGAAATTCTGATGGTGAGTTGATTGAAGCCAGGGCTGTGGTTCACCCTCATTTGGTTGCACCAGTAGTAGCAGAAGCCATGGCTTTTAAAGAAGCATTGAGCTGGATGGATGCACGAGGTTGGCATGAAGCTATTATAGAATCCGATTGCTGACCCATGGTTCAAGCTGTCAGAAGCAAAGGTCCCATGAGATCATACTTCGGCTTGATTATTGAGGAGTGCCGGAGACTTCTACAATGGTTAAACAAAATCACTTTGTTTTTTGTCAAACAATATGCTAATATGGTGGACCATCAAGTAGCTAGGGAATCATATTTTCTCTCAGGTCGTATTATCGATAGGAGTTCTGTTCCTATATCGATTCAAAATTGTATTGCTTTGGATTTGATTTCGTAATAATATTCCAAGATTTTTGTCAAAAAAAATGGGACCAAAAAGACGAAATACCCGTATAAACTATATAGATCAATGGAATACTATTCTTCACCGTAACAAAATATCACGGTCTTATTCATGAAAATAGTCTTAAAAGGCATTTATTTAGTCACACATGACAAATTAAATCAATGACACTATAAAAGATAACTTGACGATTAAATTTTTCTGATATATGCAATGAGACGAAAATAAGCGTGCAACAATAATAAGAATATAATTATGGAATTTCAAATCTTTTGTCTTGATTAAGTACCTATACATATAAATGGTCTCCACCCTAATTTCAACACCAAAATAGCTATTAAGATATTTATTAATGCATGTTATAAAGCTGATTACAATATGAAAAAATCATTTGACCAAACACTTCGATCTAACACTCTCATCAAACACTTGTGATTCTTTACGCACACGACCTTTTTTCCAAGAATAATATACCAGTAGGCCAATTAAATTTTTTTTAAAAAAAAAATTATCCTTCCAAAATAGGTGATGTAAACAATATGTATGCTACAAGTTATATATATATATATATATATATATATATATATATATATATGCAAATAATTTCAAAACATTTAATATGCAAGAGTGGAGAAATATACATGATATAAAGATAGGATTGGTTTGAAAAACCACTATGTTATATTGTTCAAAAGCCACCCAAGATTTCTATTTGAAATTCATTTCATTTAGGTAGTTAATTGAGTAAAAACAGGGTGATATAAAATACTTTTATTCATACAATTTATTTCTATATATAAGATATTGATAGTATTTAATCCTATAAAAGCTAGAACAACCTTGAACCGGTTTTTCTAGAAGGATCTTTCACTTGGAGTTGAAATCTTTCACAAAACAGCTGAGAAGACCTGTTCCTACTTTCTCCTTCCATCCCGTCTTATCCTAATTGTAGCTTGTGAAAACCTGGTTAATAAGTTCTTTAGTCAGCGTCCCCAAGAGATTAACATCACTCACTCTGTCTCAAGTATTACTAGCTTGTGCTCATCATTAAAACACGTCCATAGACCTAGGAAAGTGCACAAATGTAGTAGTTTTTTTTGTTTCTTTGATGTGATCACGTGAGTAGGAATTAAGCTTTAATTAACCACATTCTTAATCACACATAAATCTAAGATATGCAAAGCTCAATATACTATATGAAAATAAATCATATAAATCACATAAATGGGTCAATATAATATAATATATGAAAATGCCGACACCTAGTGTATATGTTTTTGCATCGATTTCGCAAAATACGGACACCTATTGTATATGTTTTTGCATTGGTCTACCAAAATGTCAATGCCTAGTGTCTGTGTTATATGTTTCACCTTTTGGATAACCGACACCTAAAACTTTTTTTCAAAATAAATAATTTATTTTCTTGATATCCCTGCTGCATAGAAAATCTCATACACCAAAGATCTTAAGCGACCAATCCGGCGGAACATCACACAAACATGATGAAATTTTTAATTATTATAAATTTAAAAACTCTAATGTAATATCTTTTATACATAAAAGGAAAAAACATCAAAACATTAATTTTAGTAAATGTCTGATTTACATAAAATGAATTTCTAATAGCAGATACAATCTCCCCCTCAGCCAATCAAACCAGCCATCTCAACCATCAAAAACTTGAGTAAATCATCCTCAAGCTCCTAACTGAATATGAGGTCCTCTTTATAGCTAGTGTTTCCATTCCATTAAGCCCATGAGCAGCAGCACGGATATTGTAAATAACTGGCGTACTCCAAATATTGTGTACTGGTTCAACTGGAACAACTAAAAGGGTGACTATGTGGCTTGTTACTTCGGACGGTAGGATATTCAAAGCCATCTAGATCAAAAGATCCACTGCAGACTAATAAAACATAAAATATACTTTTCAGATATGAGAAGAATTGGAGAAAAACCAAACCCCTTCAAAGCCAAGATATATCCAGAGTTGGCTTCTCATATTACCGTCTTCCTCTCTATATGTCCATTTATAAAGTGGGGATCAGATATTATAAGATGAAAAGAGAAAAAAAGAAGTAAAATATCTACATGCTACGTACTTGCTTCTTAAACAATTCCATATGTGTCAACTTATATTTTTGAGGAATCTTGCTAAACTCTACTAGTTTTCTAGATGACGGTAAAGCCACAGATCCTGCATGTTTACAATATGTGGGTGGTCTTAATAGGATGTCACAAAACTAAGGAAGCATAAATATAAATTTTATGTCATTATTTTAACAATATACAACATCACGTCAAAAGCTTGGCATTGTATCAGCCAGAGAGTATCATAAATTCTGGAGTTCGATTTTGTAATTATCTTATATTACGGATATGGTAATTACAAAATTGAACTCCAGAATTTGAGATAACCACTTGCTGACACAATGTTAAGCCTTCAAGGAGATGGTGTATATGGTTATAACTACCTGATATCATCTAGGATCTTTTTAATAAATGGAAAGACTAAGGAAGCATAAGTATAAATTTCTAACTCCTATGTCGTCATTTTAACCATATACAATATCTCGTCAAAAGTTTGGCATTGATTCAGGAAAGTGAGTATCTCAAATTCTAGAGTTCGATTTTGTAACTACCTTATATTAGAGATATGGTAATTACAAAATTGAACTCCAGAATTTCAGATAACCATTTGCTGACACAATGTTAAGCCTTCAAGGAGATGGCGTATATGGTAACTACCCAACATCATCTAAGATTTTTTTTCTAAATAAATGGCAAGACTAAGGAGCATAAGTACACATTTTTAACTCCTATGTCGTCATTTTAACTATATACAACATCTCGTCAAAAATTTGGCATTGAATCAGGAAGTGAGCATCTCAAATTCTGGAGTTCGATTTTGTAATTATCTTATATTAGAGATAAGGTAATTACAAAATTGAACTCCAGAATTTAAGATAACCATTTGCTGATACGATGTTAAGCCTTGAAGGAGATAGCGTATATCGTAACTACCCGATATCATCTAGGATTTATTTTAATAAATGACAAGACTAAGGAAGCATAAGTAAAATATTTATGTCATTATTTAACAATATACAGCATCACGTCAAAAGCTTGACATTGTATTAGCTAGTGAGTATCATAAGTTCTGGAGTTCGATTTTGTAATTACCTTATATTACTGATATGGTAATTACAAAATTGAACTCCAGAATTTAAGATAACCACTTGCTGACACAATGTTAAGCCTTCAAGGAGATGGTGTATATGGTAGCTACCCGATATCATCTAGAATTTTTCTAATAAATAGAAAGACTAAAGAAGCATAAGTACAAATGTTTAACTCCTATATCGTCATTTTAATCATATACAATATCTCGTCAAAAGTTTGGCATTGAATCAGGAAGTGAGTATCTCAAATTCTAGAGTTCGATTTTGTAATTACCTTATATTGGAGATAAGGTAATTACAAAATTGAACTCCAGAATTTAGGATAACCATTTGCTGACACAATGTTAAGCCTTCAGGGAGATCGCGTATATGGTAATTACTATCCGATATCATCTAGGATTTTTTTTAATAAATGGTAAAACTAAGGAAGCATAAGTACAAATTTCTAACCCCTATATCGTCATTGTAACCCAACCCTAACATAGGCTCGAAAAACTAATTACTCGATCCCAATTGGTCTTCTTTCTCATAACTCACAAATACATTATAAGATTTCTTAGATATAGATTAATAGATCTATAATTTTAGTACAAGTGTCATAAAATAGAATAACTGGATTGTTATATATATTGCAATTTTATCAAAAAGTTTCATTCAAATCTATACAAAATAGTTTACGGTAAAAGTACATTGCAAACTATATCTTATCGGAATTGCTTTTTTTCTTCTAAGGTCGTTTTTCTACTACAAGAAATTGCAAAAAAAATAAAATTATGAGGAACGCAAATTAATTATAGATCGCAAATAAGAAAATAAAAGCCATATATATCAATGTGATAGATTTTTACCTATGCAAAGAAAATCATCGCAATGTGGCTTTGAGCTTTACGATTCATGATTGTATGCACCTTTAACAATATTGTAGGATGTAGTAGATATGTCAGTTTTTCTTGATCTCTTCTTCTTTGGGCTACAATTCTCACAGTAGGAGCCAGTTGCCTATGTTGAGGAGTGGTGCCCAAAACTCAAGGCAATTAATTGGATCCAAAAGGTCCAATTGTATAACTCTGAAAACACGACATATATATATATATATATATATATATATATATATATATTACCTTTATGTACAATATTTATCTGGTATAACAAGAATCTATATGCTTATCCCATGGATCATTCCTTAGTTAGACCTTGAATATAGAATATAGGAAGAGAAATAGAGAAAATACGAAAACAAGAAGAACTCCTACTCTGTTGTAGTCCTAGCAGATTTCCATAACAAATGCCTCAAAGCAATGCCTTTATCATCCTTGTGCATATTCTCATATAAATGCATAACTCCGAATATGTGTTCTGCATTAGGAAATACAAACTCCAATAATGCATTAATCAGACCATGTATTGATTATATGCGAGATCAGTCCAATTACAACCAAGTAATCACATTTATGTAAAATACCATTAAATGCCAAAAGGCACAGACAATATCCTTAGATGACTATCAGTATTTGCAGAACGCTTACCAGCTTTGTTGGTCTATTAGTTAGGGAAAATTTTGCAACAAAGTGCTCCATATATAACAATAACAGCATCTAAACCACCAATCGTAATCAGGCTAGCCAAATGGACTGGAAAACATATTAAGTTGTGGATTCCCAACTGAAGTATGTGATACTCTTAGTGTTTTGATGATCACACTGCCAGCAAGCTAATAGCAGAAAACTGGTGCTTGTTAGCGAGCTATCAAAGTTATATATGAATGTGCTAACAGCTTAATGAGTTTCAGTGTTATGTTCAACTGTCAGCAAGCTTACAGGTTATCATTCAGGCTTATCAGCGAGCTTACAGCGTGAACAGAATAACAAATGGATAAGGATCAAAGTCGAAAAGCAAGGAGATTTATTAGGAATCGATTTGTAAGGACTTTAATATTTATATATGACTTATATAAATATTAGAGCTCAGTTTTAAATCAGAATTTCAAACAAAAACGAATTCCTAACTTATAGGAGTGTTTATCTCTATTTCGATCTTATCTAAAAACACATCCTATTTGATTTCAAATTATGGTTTTATAAATAAACGTTTACTGAGTTGTTTCAAACGACTTTATGCTCTTACTCAGTAAAGATAACATTATTCAAACGTTCATTATTCAAGCAAATTAAACGTGAGGTTGTTGAACCAAGAACGTTGGATAGTTTGTTGAGTTATGACCGTTTGGGATAATGATATATAAACTTGAGTGTGGTTTCTATTTTGAGTAGAGAACAAGAACACACTTCAAGCTTCTGAAATACAACACACTTACATTGAAAAATCTCTACTTGAGCTCTAGTACTTATATTCGATATATATCTATATTGAGTTCATAGTTTCAGTTGTATTACACTCATACATTGTATTGTTCAAAGTGTAATGTTTTGTTGCTGTGTATCGAGCTTGTGAAACAAGGGAACAAGGGGACTAGTTAGCTAGAAGAGTATACTTGGGAAGTATAGGTCTTGGAGAGCTTTTGGTTCGTGGTTCAGGGGTTTCAGCAAGCTGATAACAGGAACAAGGGATAAAGGGAGTTATATTATTGAATCATTGTAATCGTTGACATTATTGATTAATAATATAATCTCTTACCAGTTGGTAGGGGACCAGGACGTAGACCATTAGGGTTAGGGGTCGAACCTGGCTAAAATTCTCTGTGTTGCTAGCTTACTGATTATATTTGTTTTGCATTGCATCTGCATTGTTAGCTAGCTGACTGTTTACTCTGATAATTAACAGCAAGCTGTCTGTGACAGTATAAATATTCGGTAACATTAAAAATCGGTCATATTAGCCATAACACCTATTCACCCCCCCTCTAGGTGTGTAATTTCAATTGGTATCAGAGCTGTGTTTGTACTAATACTTCTGTAACAGGAATAGTATCGATCGATATGGCTGATAACTTTCAGGGAAAGTCCGATTTTAGAGCTCCCCTCCTCACGGGTTCTGACAACTACAATTGGTGGAAAGGCCAAATGGAGGCTCATCTATCCAGAGATCCCCTAATGCAAAGAGTTGTGCAAAGAGGTCCTTATGAATATCTTGATAGCGATGGCAAAGTCAAGGACGTTGATGTTCTAACAGCGGACGAGCTATCAAAGGTTGCTGCAAATGGAAAAGCAAGGAGTACATTAATCAATGGGCTGAATCAAGCTGAATATGACAAGGTCTCTTCTCTCAAATCTGCAAAAGAAATTTGGGATGCATTGGAGACATATCACGAAGGCTCAAAGGCATTAAAGAAAGTCAAGCTCGGGAAGCTTATGAAAGAATTTGGAAGCTTTGCTATCAAGAAGGGAGAATCCATTCGAGAAAGCCAAGCTAGATTCCAAGTCACTCTCAACAGTCTTGAAAGACTTGGCAAAAAGATTCCTCAATCGGAAATCAACATGAATATTCTAAATGCTGTTCCATTCGAATATGGTGCCAAGGTCACAGCATTGGAGTCAGCTCTCAACATTGATACTATGGATCACCTGGCTATATTTGCTGAGTTGGAACAATTTGAAGCAAAGATTGAAGCTAACAGCTCAGAAAGCAGCAAGCTGCCAACAGAGAAAATGAAGAATCTTGCACTGCACTCCTCTGTCAGCAAGCTGGAAACAGATGAGGAAACAGAATCAGATGAGGATCTAGCTCTTATGTCCAGGAAAATCAAGAGAATGATTGAAAAGAAAAACAAAATGAAGCGAGAAAAGGGCAAAGCTTTTGGTGCAAAGAAAGATCCAAAGGATGATGCATGTTTTGAATGTGGCAAGAAAGGGCATTTCAAAAGAGATTGCTACAAGCTGAAAAACAAGTCAAAGCCGCCTAGACAGCAAGCTGATTACAAGAATAAAAAGAAATCCAAGGCACTTCTAACTTGGAGTGATGATGAAGATGAATCAGCTTCTGATGATTCTAGTGATGAGATGGTGAATTTGGCTCTTGTTGGTCTCGATGGTTCAATTGATACAACGGATTCAGATACGGACACTAACAGTGAGGTAAACTCTATTAATTCTGAATTACATGCTATTGATACAACTACTTGTGAACTAACCATGCAGGATAAGAGTTGTTCATCAATAATGGAACTCATTGATCTTAAGAATGAGAATTATGAGCTCGAGAAAGAAAACGTTCATCTGAAGAAAGTCATAGGTGATTTCTTGAATGAAAAGAGTGCCAAAGCTAGTAGTGGAATCATTGCTGCCCTCAAGGAACAGATCTCACAACTTGAAGGGAACAACATGCAAATCCAAAGAAGGAATGATACACTCATGAAGGAACTCAGCTCGCTGAGAGCAGATCTTAAAGCTAAGGATGCAAGCTTGGAGGCGTTCGAGTTAAGCAAATCTCAAAGCTTAGCCGAAATCTCTATTCAAGCTGAAAAGATCAAATCATTGGAGCAAGAAGTCAAAGATCTTCAGAAAGCCATGGGAAAGTTTGTTCAAGGAGAAGAAAGTCTCAAATCTATAATGAAACAAGCTAAAGGTTCTCATGACAAAGGAGGCATTGGTGCAGCTTCTACATCCACATCTTCAATGAGATATGAAGGGAAAAATGGCATTCCATATAATTATGCCATGCCTTGGGTGACTTGTCACAAGTGTGGAAAGAAGGGCCATCTTGCTAATAATTGTCCAATGAAGAATTCTCAATCAGCAAGCTGGGGAAGGAAGTCAGCTCACTGGCAGTATGCTGACAACAGAAACAGACAGAAGACAGCTCCAGGACAGAATGCTGATAAGACCAGCAGAACATGGAAGAAGAGTTCTAAAGTGATCCAAATGTGGATCAAGAAATCTGATCTTAATGTTTTATATGTCTTATCAACTAACACTGTTGGACCCAACAAAATTTGGGTACCAAAACGTTGAGTTGTTTGTGTTTGTTTTGTAGGTTTTTCTCGTGTCTAAAGTAAAGCCAAATCAATGGATATTGGATAGTGGGTGCACTAGGCACATGAGTGGAGACAAATCTCAGTTTCTAAGCTTGAAGATGAAGAAGGGTGGTCGTGTCACAATTGGTGATAGCAAAACTCTTCCTATTCTTGGCAAAGGAACTATAGGTAATAGTATCATTTCTATTAACAAGGTACAATATGTCAAAGGTCTTACTTATAACTTGCTTAGTATAAGTCAGTTATTTGATGATGGTCATATTGTTAACTTTGGTAAGAATGAATGTACTATACTTGTTGGTGCTAACAAAACTCCTCTAGTTGCAAAACGAGGAGGAAATATATATGTTTTGAACTTTGAAGAACAGGAGGCAGGTGTTTGTTTAGCAGCTGTGGATAATAATCCAGAAATTTGGCATAGAAGGCTTGGACATGCTCATATGGATCATCTCAGCAAGCTGTCAGCAAAGAAGCTTGTTCGAGGACTACCAAAGCTTAAGTATGTCAAGATGGAGACATGTTCTGCTTGTCAATTGGGAAAGCAAACAAGGACTCCACATAAGGCAAAGAAAATGGTATCTACTTCTAAACCTTTAGAGCTTCTTCACTTGGATCTTTTTGGTCCCGAAGCTTATAAGAGTATTGGAGGTAAACAATATGCCTTTGTTATTGTTGATGATTATTCTAGATTCACTTGGGTATTATTCTTGCGTACTAAAGATTGTGCTTTTAGTGAATTTGAGAAACTAATCAAGTTGCTTGAGAACAAACTAGATACAAGACTTGTAGGTATTCGAAGTGATCATGGTGGGGAATTCCAAAAAGACTTCATTACTTATTGTGAAGAAAGAGGAATCTCACATGAGTTCTCAGCACCTCGTACACCTCAGCAAAATGGAGTTGTAGAGCGTAAGAACAGGTCCTTACAAGAAACAGCTAGGACATTGCTGCAGGAGAGCAAGCTGCCAAGAAGCTTTTGGGCAGAAGCTGTCAACACAGCAAGCTATGTTCTTAACAGAGTGCTTATCAGGCCAATTCTCAACAAGACACCTTATGAATTGCTAAGGAAAAAGAAGCCTAACATCAGCTACTTCAAGGTTTTCGGATCCAAGTGCTTCGTACTCAAAACCATTGATAGGGATGGTAAATTCGATTCTAAATCTTATGAAGCTATATTTTTGGGCTATTCTTTAACAAGTCGTGCTTATAGAGTGTATAATCTTGCTAAACATACTGTTGAAGAGTCTATTGATGTTTCATTTCAAGAGTCTACTGATGATCTTGCAAGGGATGAGGAAGAATGTGCAGGTACAGGTACTAGCAGCAAGCTGACAGTGCAGGAAACTGGAAATCAGCAAGCTGACAAGTCAACTGCCACAACTTCAGAAAGCAATAAAGCTACTGAAACTACTCCATCTCTTGAAGAAACTTTGGATAAGATGTCAAAGCTCACATTGGATGAATCCAGAGGTCAAACTTCATCAGCAAGCCAAAATGTTGTTGATCAGACTCCTCCTAGGCAGACTACAAGGAATGAAGAGGTCATAGCTCAACATAATCTACCAAAATCAACTAGAACAGTGAAGAATCATCCACCTCAGTTGATCATTGGAGATAAATCAGCTGGAATCAAGACAAGGAAAGCTCAAGCCAACATTTGTGCTTATGCTGCCTTCATAGCTCAAGAGGAACCAAAGAATGTTCAAGAAGCTTTACAAGATGAAAATTGGATCATGGCAATGCAAGAAGAACTCAACCAATTTGAAAGATGTGATGTTTGGGAACTTGTAGATCCACCAGAGGATGCTTCAATTGTTGGAACCAAATGGGTATTCAAGAATAAAGTTGATGAATTTGGTACTATCACTCGAAACAAAGCTAGACTTGTTGCACAAGGATACAATCAGCAAGAAGGAATTGATTTTGATCAAACTTATGCTCCGGTTGCAAGATTGGAATCTATTAGGATGCTATTATCATTTGCATGCTACAAGAAGTTCAAGCTACATCAAATGGACGTCAAAAGTGCATTCTTAAATGGTTATCTAAAGGAAGAAGTCTATGTCAAGCAACCACCAGGATTCGAGGATGAAAAATATCCTAACCGTGTCTACAAGCTAAAGAAGGCACTTTATGGATTAAGGCAAGCACCTCGATCATGGTATGAAAGGTTAAGTGAATTTTTGATCAAAAATGGTTTCATTAGAGGTAAAATTGATCCTACTTTGTTTACTATCTTCAAAGGTCAAGATATATTAGTTGTTCAAATATATGTTGATGATATTATATTTGGATCTACTAATGATTCTTTGTGTAAGTGGTTTTCAAAGTGCATGCATAGTGAGTTTGACATGAGCATGATGGGAGAGCTCAATTATTTCTTGGGGCTCCAAATTAAGCAAACTCCAGAAGGAATTTATGTGCATCAATCCAAATATATCAAGAATCTACTTAAAAGATTTGGATATGAGAATGTCAAGGCGAAATCAACACCGATGAGCGTTGTCAGCAAGCTGACAGCAGATGAAAATGGTAAAGATGTTGATATTCGAATGTATAGAGGTATGATTGGTAGTTTACTTTATCTTACAGCCTCTAGACCTGATATTATGTATAGTGTTTGTGTTTGTGCTAGATTTCAAGCAAAACCAAAGGATTCTCACTTACAAGCTGTTAAAAGAATATTTAAATATTTAAGTGGAACCATTACTTTGGGCTTATTCTATCCTATCACAAATGCTTTTGATCTTGTTGGGTATAGTGATGCAGATTATGCAGGTAGTCAAACTGATAGAAAAAGTACAAGTGGTGTTTGTGCATTTTTGGGTCAAAGCTTAGTTTCTTGGTTAAGCAAGAAGCAAACTTCAGTTGCTCTATCTACGGCTGAGGGGGAGTATTTAGCAGCTGGTAGCTGTTGCTCTCAAATGCTATGGATGAGACAACAATTGAAGGACTTTGGAATCAAATGCAAGCAAACTCCTATCTTTTGTGACAACACAAGTACAATCAACATTTCAGAAAATCCAGTCAATCATTCAAGGACAAAGCATATTGATGTTCGACATCATTTTCTGAGAGACAATGTTGCAAAGGGTGCTGTCAAGCTGATTTTTGTGGCTACAGCAGATCAGCTAGCTGACATCTTCACAAAACCTCTTCCTGAAGAACGATATGTCGTGCTGAGAAGGGAATTGGGTATGTGTGATGTGCAGTCAGCAAGCTAATAAGCTTGGTCCGGGTACTATCAGCTTACTCTTAGTACTTTCCATATTTTAAATTATTTTTGCATGCGGGTCAGCTTAAGGGTTTATTTGCAGTTTAGGTTAATTAATAAACTATCCGTTATGTGCTGATTTACATGAATTTATGTGTTGAATTTTTCTACGTGATTATGTGATAATCTATGTGAATTTAAGAATAGGTTAAAATTCAAATTTTAGGAGTTGCTATTTAAGTGGAGATCTGATAAGATTAGTTAACTTAGATTTGTTTGTATATTTTATCTGATATATTATGTCGTTTTTCACCAAAATTAGTTTAACAAATATTATCCCTAAATCCTCTCCCGAAATCATTATCAAAAGATTTTTAAAATCTATCCTAACTCCGAGTCTATACAGTTTCTTCTTTAAAAGCTCTCAACAACCCACTAGGGTTTTATCTCTCTTCACAAATCGACTCTTTCTCTTCACCATTGCGACAATCGGCGCTCGGGTAGCTATGAAGAAGAAGACTAGAGCATCAATGAAGACATCCACTTCTGGTTCAGTCACTAAACGGAGGTTAATCGATGAGGATGATATCGACATTGATCCTGATTTGGTCGATATCGAAAGTAGTGATGAGAAGTCTGGGGCTCCGAAGATGGAGAAATCGGGCAAGAAGGCTCGTATGTCAGCTGAAGAAAAGCCAGATGTTCTGGGTCTTGATGATCGCAAGATTATTTTGGGGAAACCTCTATTGGGTAAAGCTTTCTTTAACTGTGGCGTAGTTAAACTCTTTACTGATTTAGGTTTTGAGTCATTCTTAATTGATATGCCTAAGACTTGCTATCCCACTCTTGTTCGTGAGTTTTATGTAAATCTTCAATCGAACACTTCGGGTCATTATGTTTCGCATGTGAACAACACTAAAATCACATTGTCTTCTCTGTTTTTGAATGCAATTCTGAAAACCCCTCCATCTTCTGTGTCGATCTATACTAAGCGTGGGTTTAAGCAGTTTGATGATTTTGATGTTAAACAACAGTTTAATGTGTTGTTTGGGGTTGATGGTCCAGTAGATACTTTTCCCTCTACTACTCAAATATTGCCTTTAGCTCATGCTGTTTTTAGGGTCTCTATTGAAAATTTGAGTCCTAGGTTGGGAACTCGTTCCAATCTTTCTGCACAAGATGTTGTTGTTGTTTCCATGTTGTTGGCTGGGAAACAATTTGATTTGGGGGATTTAGTTTTGAACAATATGGTTGCTGCTGTTGAAGGAAAAACCACTGCTGGTTTACCTTATGGGTTACTCCTCACTAGGATTTTTGAGTGGTATGGAGTAAGTTTGGATGGTGTTGAGTCCATTGCTGCCAAAGAATTTCTAGATGTTAAGTGTTTAGCTCAGTCCAACTTGAAAGTTGAGAAAGATGGTTCGTTGTCGGTTGTGGAGGTTCCGGTTGCTCCTACTCCACAAGTTTCTCCAGTTACCTCTGCTTCTATTGATCTTGGTATTCCTGCTAAAGATATTCTTGACTTTATGGATGAACTGCGAGCCAATCATAAGCAGTTGGTGGATGGTCAGAAACAGCTTTCTGAACAGATGGAGGAATTGTCAAATCAGTTCGATTTTTGGAAAGATATTGTCTTTGGAGGGAAAACTGGTAATTCTCCTGAGAAGTGCAGTTCTGGAAGTTTTGGGTATGAGTTACGCAAGCGGATGTTTGGGTCTTGCGGGTCTTCTGATGTTAAGTTCACTTTTACTTCTACGGATGAGGCTACTGAGAGTCCAAGGCCACGTACTGCGATGGATGCTCTACAGGAAGCTGCTGGCACAGTTCAAAAGGATGCAGCTGGGAATGTGATGGTGGCTGAAGCTCTTGCTGCTGTGGAGCTTGCCAAGAAGTTGGGCTCTGCGAAGGAGAAGTCTGTGGACGATGACGAGGCTTAAATTTTTCACCTTTTGGATGATTAAGGGGGAGAAATTTAGGAACTTCAACTTTATGGCTCTATGGTTCTATTTGTTTTGATTCAGACTAAGTACTAAGTTGTTGAATTTGGTTCTCAGGTGGTTTATCCTGAGTTAAATTTGTTTAAGTTGTTTTGGATGCTTATCTGTATCCAGGTGGTTTATCCTGGTCAGATTATTATTATCTATGCAAGTATTTGGTTTAGAAATTGTGTGTGCATAACTTGGTTTGATATATCTACTGCTTTGCATGAAATATTTGTTATATTTGATTCATGTGCTGAATTGTGCTGAACTGTTATATATGTTAAGTTTAATGATATTAGATTGCTGTATTCAGGGGGAGTTTAATTACTTTTCCTAAATATGGTGTAATCATCAAAAAGGGGGAGATTGATACTCTTAGTGTTTTGATGATCACACTGCCAGCAAGCTAATAGCAGAAAACTGGTGCTTGTTAGCGAGCTATCAAAGTTATATATGAATGTGCTAACAGCTTAATGAGTTTCAGTGTTATGTTCAACTGTCAGCAAGCTTACAGGTTATCATTCAGGCTTATCAGCGAGCTTACAGCGTGAACAGAATAACAAATGGATAAGGATCAAAGTCGAAAAGCAAGGAGATTTATTAGGAATCGATTTGTAAGGACTTTAATATTTATATATGACTTATATAAATATTAGAGCTCAGTTTTAAATCAGAATTTCAAACAAAAACGAATTCCTAACTTATAGGAGTGTTTATCTCTATTTCGATCTTATCTAAAAACACATCCTATTTGATTTCAAATTATGGTTTTATAAATAAACGTTTACTGAGTTGTTTCAAACGACTTTATGCTCTTACTCAGTAAAGATAACATTATTCAAACGTTCATTATTCAAGCAAATTAAACGTGAGGTTGTTGAACCAAGAACGTTGGATAGTTTGTTGAGTTATGACCGTTTGGGATAATGATATATAAACTTGAGTGTGGTTTCTATTTTGAGTAGAGAACAAGAACACACTTCAAGCTTCTGAAATACAACACACTTACATTGAAAAATCTCTACTTGAGCTCTAGTACTTATATTCGATATATATCTATATTGAGTTCATAGTTTCAGTTGTATTACACTCATACATTGTATTGTTCAAAGTGTAATGTTTTGTTGCTGTGTATCGAGCTTGTGAAACAAGGGAACAAGGGGACTAGTTAGCTAGAAGAGTATACTTGGGAAGTATAGGTCTTGGAGAGCTTTTGGTTCGTGGTTCAGGGGTTTCAGCAAGCTGATAACAGGAACAAGGGATAAAGGGAGTTATATTATTGAATCATTGTAATCGTTGACATTATTGATTAATAATATAATCTCTTACCAGTTGGTAGGGGACCAGGACGTAGACCATTAGGGTTAGGGGTCGAACCTGGCTAAAATTCTCTGTGTTGCTAGCTTACTGATTATATTTGTTTTGCATTGCATCTGCATTGTTAGCTAGCTGACTGTTTACTCTGATAATTAACAGCAAGCTGTCTGTGACAGTATAAATATTCGGTAACATTAAAAATCGGTCATATTAGCCATAACACCTATTCACCCCCCCTCTAGGTGTGTAATTTCAGTATGTTGGAATGGGAACTGGTTGCCTCTTGCTTTTCCTGTGATGCTAGCATAGCTAGAAAATCATCCATAGATGTCTGAGAATGCATGCAGTTAACCAAATTTTATGGATATTTTATACAGACTGGATATTACTAAGATATCATAGTATGATATTATAAGTTAGTTAAACAAATAGTGAAACCATCTTTACAGAGAATTGTGGATTCCCTCCTGCTACGTTTTCCCGTCTCAAAGAGAATTGCAACCTGAATATCTCCCACCAGTCCTTTATGAAACCTGTCTCTGCATCCAGCACAAAGTAAAATTTGAAAACATCTGAAATTAATTACCAAAATATATTTAGGGAGACCATCTATGATGGAGAATATGTTTTAACCCGTTAGAAATATAAGAATACTCAAGAGCAAAACAATCAAAAATCCCCTTAAACACGAGTTCGACAAATATTATACACCTACAGCATCTTCTTTTCTGAATTTTTTTCAACATTGATGCCTTTAGTTGCTTATGTCATATATAGAACAGTAATTCGGCCACCTTTTCTGGCCAATCAATTCGTAATTTGGGACCTTTAAAACAAAAAGCCTGATTTGAAGGGCGCACAGTCCCAATTGAAAAAACGTCAAGTAATTTCGAGACTCTCTCTCCAAAATGTAAAAAGTTGCAAGTTTTTGTTCATAGATTGGGGATGCCAACACATAATGTAAAAAACAAGTAATTTACATGTAGCCATGCAAGTACCATATAAACATATAAGATTCTGAGTCCAACAGTTAACAATTACTATAATAGCACAAGAAAGCTTACACAATACAGGCTTCGAGCTCTGAATGGGAAAAACTTCTTATATGAAATGTATTCAGCCGCCGCTGGCAGATGGTTTCAACCCTAATTTTTTGTGTGAAATGGATAGGGCGCGGTCATATTTTAAGAGATTACTAGCTTGGGCCGTGCAGGGCCGCTCAACTAAATTTGAGGCCCTAAGCAGACTTGAAAATGAGGCCTTTTTATATAAAAAATATTTTTTATTTAAAACCGTATATATTTTAGATTATTATAAATTAATTACGCACAAAAATTTATATACCATTTTATATGTTGTTTTTTTATTTATTATTAGGTTTATTTGTACATTAATGTAACATTTAAATTAATTAAACATTAGAAAAGTACTATAACATAAAAAGTAGAAATCATATAATTTATAATAATGTAAAACTTGTGAAAAATAAATATTATATATTTTAGATGATAATTTTATTACATTTATTAAGTACTTAATACACATGCGACTAAAAAATTTAAAATCATTTGATTCATTTAATTCTCACTTTTTAAGTTAATCTTATTTATATTTATTAATATTTCATATTATATATATATATATATATATATATATATATATTATTTTTTTAAAGTTCACTGGTTCATATTTGTTTTAGATATTTTGTTTTTTTCATATTTACGAACAAAAATTTAAATATATTATTTCAATATATATACTTTCATAAAATTTTGAGGCCCTTTCAGGTTGGGGGCCTAAGCGACCCCTTAGATGGCCTTAGTGTTGAGCCGGCCCTGGGCCGTGCCAAGCACATTTTTAAATAATTTTTATGATTTTGTACTTTTTTTATTCTGAATAAAAATTTCGTGTTTAAATTTTATACAAAAAAGAAAAATTAAAAATAAGTTGTAGAACTATGTTTATATGCGCCTTAAAATGCGTGTCGAGCAGTATGAAAAAACTGTAAATAAATGAGGGGGACAGAGGGAGTATTATTTATTATAATTATATTTTTTTTATTGAATTATATTATTATCCTCTTAATATACTTATATACACTATAGTTATTTAGATATAAAACTTTATATATACATTTGATCTTATCTTGATTTTGAATTTTTTTTTTAAAAAGTCTCAAAGACATGTTATGATATGTATTTATTTCACAATGATATATTTTATTTTAGTAAAATCAATATGTTGTTTGATTTTCAAAGAGATTGAAAAAAAATATTGCAATTGACTTTAGGGTATCTTATGTATAGTAAATTGTAATTTTTAATTTATAATTATTTTGGAAGTCTAATCGGTAAATTTTCTGTGTGAGGCTAGTTAGAATTATGATATGTATTAATTTAAAAAAGATATTTTATTTTAATAGAATTATTGTGTTATTATGATTTCCAAAAGAGATAAAAAATATTTTACAATTGATTTGTCGGGTATTTAATTGTTCATAAATTTCTTCTTAATTAATTTTTATGATTTATAAGAAGTCTAAAACAACACATATTACATTTATTAATTTGAAATTTTTAAATGATGTGTGAAATTTTTATCATGCTCCACTGTTTTTTTGTAAAGATGATTATATAGGTACTTGTTTAAGCCCCGGTGTGCTGACATGAATATGGATAATAAGTATATAAGAAGTCCATATAATTTACATATATATTATCCATACATGTATTTTCTTGAACAAGTTTTGGTGATCATGGTGTGAATAATCAATGTCTCTTGATCTCAACTCCAGCTTAACAAGGTCGCAACTTTACTCTTCCTCTCTAACCAACCATGCTCTCGTCTTCTCCTCTTTGGTCTATAAAAAGATCATTTCTTGATCCATTTTGAAACCATGCATGCTCAATTTCACGTTCATGGGAGCTAGCTTAAAGAGTCTGCTCGAGAACAAGGCATACTAAGAGAATGATAGGCCACAAATAACCAACCAATTTTTTCGTAATTAAGTTTTGGCGGTGCTTATTATAAGAGTGTTTGATCCATGTTTTGAAAGCATAAGTACATATGGTAATTTCATTACGTTCACCAAAACTGTAAAATAGTACTCGAGTTTAACATGTGTCAAGATACAAAAGGGATTTGCGCTGGTGATAAATCATACAGCTGTGAAACCTATCCAATTTTAAGTGTGTTAAAAAGAGAGATCCTAATTTTGAAATATTTATGAAAGATTTCAATTGATAAACCGCCATCCAGAATGAGAGTGCATAATATGCGAACCTGGGCCATTTGAATTACTTTTCTGCAGATTTAGAAAGAGTATTTGAATGAGAGCATGATTGGATAGCCACGTAGTTAAGTGTTTATCCTCCGTTGTCTCATGTCCTGGGCTTCGACTTTGGCTCATCTCGAGAATATATGGTCGTCCCAATAATTACAATTAGAGTTTTTAAATTTAGAATAAATAAAAATTTCATCATGTTTGTGTGATGTTCCCCGGATTGGTCGCTTAAGATCGTTGGTGTAAGAGATTAGGTAATAAGAAACTTAGTAAACAAGGAGAAATTCAGCTACTTCATATATGGACCATGATGAGACCACAAAAAGGTGTGCATATATCAGATCGCATGAATAAGTCAGTCACTAAATTTTCTGTGCTCGGTAGTATTGTTTCCAAGGGGATGTTAAGCACATCGGTGTTTTCCGCTGCCCTTGTCTTGTAATTAACTGAATTGTTTGATAGAATGAAAGTTTTTAGACGACATAAATGTGGGTTTCAAAAGAAGAAGATTGACTCCATAAACGTGTGCGTACAGACGTATTGCCTGTCTGGTCCTTCCGTATAGCAGTAGTTAGAAATGCTACACTCCTAAAATTACCATGACACATCCCAAGGAAGAAGAACATGTCTATTACCCAAGCAACACCCAACACAAACTCGATATGCAACCGCAATAATCAAACAATCAAGAATTAGTAGAACAGCTAAATTAATATACATTGAAACAAAAATATTGTAACTAACTGTAAGCACTAAACTATAGTAAAATAATATAATTACGAAATGATGGAGGCTTTGCAATCAGTAATATGCAGACAAATGAGGTCCAGCAGAAATAACTCGCTAATATCATCGCCTTCCTTGGAGCTCAGATGCAGCCCTTCAACCTCTCTCTAATCTTAGAAACCGTGCAAAACATTGCAATAAGAGCGAGTCTTCAATCCCTTCTCCCCTAGAAACCTAATATCTATTGGTGGGTGACACATCTGATTTCCCCCATTCACAAACTGTGGAATGAAGAAGCAGACCGATTCAATATAACCAGTGCATTGATTTCCTTCATATTAACAGGTCAGCTCGTACACATTCAAAATGTTTGCGTGTATTTACTGCGGAACACCTGCAAGGTCAATGTCCACAAGATTCGCCAAATGCCGGAAGTGTGAACCACGAGCCTGTGGAGGCCAAAGCGATTTGGGTCAATTTTCTCAGCATCGATATCAAAACGAAGCAAGATAGCCGTTTACCCCGGATCCAAATAAATGCACTTGCAATATGCACCCCTGGCAAAATTCAGCCAGTCAACCAACAGAAAGCACTGGTAACTCTAACCAGGTGACCATTTTCTGAACTGAAATGTTAAAAATGTAAGAGCTAGTCGGCGTCGGGATGGACCGAAATAACCACTTGCAACATAGAACTTTGAAATGGGGGATACCAAAGGGTCAAAACGCCAAACAACAGTAGCAACAGACTATATTTTTAAAGCAGTTAATTGGGCAAGGTAACTAACTTTAGTTGATTTGTAACTAGATTACGAACACAATAGAAATTAAGAGCAGATAAGAGCATTGAATCTAAATAAAGACAATCATTAACAAGACTATACATCCGCATCACTTAATTGGAGCATATCAGGTAATTTCCAACTGTATCTGAACAAGAAGGAATTTAAACGCCCTAAGTTCAGCCAACAGAGAGTTGAATGAACTGTATTATCCCGATAACAACAGGCCTGTATAGTAGAGTCCAGAGGGATGCGAGAACTAGGGTTTTCAAACAGTGTGGCGTGCGGCCGAAGTGGGCATCGGAGATAAGGGCACACCATTGTTTTGATACCGATTTGAATCTGGTCAGGATGCTCGCAGGGAGAAGGGGAAAGATAAGATCCAGTAAGCTATCGGTTGCCACCGATCAATTCTGCTGATGGTGAACATAATTTTTAGATATAGGTTCTGCCTAGTTACAATGTTTCTGTCAGGGGGCTTAGCAAAATGAATGAAATTGGTTATTTGTGTTTATACAAGCGAGTTTGTTGTTTGGTTATTGTGTTCCCCAATAAATTTTGTGAAAACAGTGGGTACTTGCTTTATTATTTTGAGATTTACACATAGTGGCAAAAATGGACGTGTTGTAACTTCATGTAAGTTGAGTTTTCTATTCTGTCCATCATTACCACGATCATTTTCGTTTTTATCGTAATCTGGTAAAGGCCGTGAATGAAAAAATGGTTGTACTGTCATGAAATTATTTAGAACTTACAAGATGAACTTCATATATATCTGAATTTCTAAAACATGATAGGAATGTAGCAGAGTTGTTTGAGTAAATCAAATAATTTGATTTTCAAAAATAATACATAGTTTTTTTTTGTGATATAGTTTTGTCTGGTGGAAGAATCATTAAAACATTAAAAATTAAATCCATAGTAAAAGTCGTTATACTCCCTCCGTCCCATTCAATAGTATACATTGGGGGACGGGGGCGCGCACGGACTTTATGCTTCAATATAAATATGGTTATGTAAATTTTTTAAGATTTTCTTTTTTTGTAAAAGTAACATTGTATGATTTGTTAGACACAAAAAGAAAATCGACCCCAAGTTGTACCAACTATGTTTTATTCCTTCAACGCGTGTCGAGCGTGAAAAACCGTATACAACTGACGACGGGCGTGAGTATAAGCCTAATACATGAATGATTAAGTCAAAATATGATGATACAACAAATTTCGGTATTTTGGTACTATCGTCCTTATCTATTGAATTCTGGAAACCTGATAGACAATTTAGAAAAATAATTATTTTGAGTTAAAAAATTAAAACAAAGGTTTTGTTGACGAGAATGATGCTGTTGTGAATTTTTGAGCTTGATATAGAGCAAGGAGCAAGATACATGGTGGTAAGGTTAAAATAAATCACCTTGAAGGTTAATGAGAACACCCCAAGGCAGTTGTTGTGAAAGAGGAGGTCACTCAAAAAGACAGGCTCTAGCACAAAAGTTTGATAACTGAGTCCCTCACTCCTCGACTGCTGGCGTCACCTCGAATAATTGTCGAAGACTAGTAAAGAAGAAGGTTGTGTGTAGTTCTTCGGTTTTAGTTTGAGTGCGTGCTACAACAAAAACGTGGTAAATTTGACCAGCCAATTTTCGGTCATATTTAATTAAATTTTGACAGCGGCTAGTCGAAGTTAGCTAAATTTGACCGAAATTGTTTGTCAGAGATAGCTTAGTGGAATGTATAACATGTTCGTCATATTGAATTAATTGACTGCTAAATATGGACCGGTTAAATATGACTTCTTAAATTTGACCGCCTAATTGACTTCATCGGGCCATTTGTTAGCTCTAGTTTTTCCCTCCATTTTGTTGTTCTCAAATTCAAATTTCCGGCTACATTTTAAATTAAAAATTGTCCATGACATTTTTGTTCCTGTCATAATCCCACCTGTAATATACCAGATGGGCACGGCTTATAATCTATATAGAACAAGTCAAAGTTGTGCAAACGATGTGCCAAGGGTGTCAAGTTAAACTATCAAGGTGATGAGGAGGGTAACTGAATAGGCGACAGCCATATTAGCACACAAGGCTGAACATGCGAAGCCTGGTGAGGACGACCATATAGTTCCTCGAGATGAGCCAAAGGTCGAGCCAGGACCAGGAGACAACGGAGGATAAACACTTACACGTGGGCATCCAATCATGCGTCTCATTCAAATACTCTTGTATAATCTGCAGAAAGTAATTCCAAATGGCCCAGGTTTCGCATATATGCACTGCTCAATTCTGGATGCGGTGTATCAATGTGAAATCGTATTTTCAAAATTAGGAAAAAAACCTTTTTTAACACGTAAATTGGATAAGTTTTCACAGCTGTATGAAGTATCACCAGTGCAATCCCTTTTGTAATCTTGACACATGTTAAAACTCGAGTCTATTTTACGTGTTGGTGAACGTAATGAAATTGACCATATGACTTATGGCATTTCAAACATGGGATCAACACACTCTTATAATAAGTACCGCCAAAAACTGTAATTACGAAAATTGGTTGGTTATTTGTGCGCCTATCAGTCTCTTAGTATGCCTTGTTTCTCGAGCAGACTCTGAAAGCTAGCTCCCATGAACGTGAAATGAGCATGCATGGTTTTCAAAATGATTCAAGAAGATTCTGTTTTATAGACCAAAAGAGGAGAAGAGAGCATGGTTTGTTAGAGGATGAAGAGGAAATTGCGACCTGTAACGCTGGAGTGAGATCAAGAGACCATTGAGTTATTCACACATTGATCACCAAACGCTTGTTCAAGAAAATACAGTAGGGATAAATATATGTAAATTATATGGACTTTCTTATAATGACTGTATTATCGATATTCATGTCAGCACAACCGGGGCTTAAACAGTCCTATAATACATTTTACAAAAAAACAGTGGAGCAATGATAAAAATTTCACACATCATTTAAAATTTCAAATTAATAAATGTAAAAGTGTTGTTTTAGACTGTCGTATAAATCAAAAATTAATTAGAAGAAAGTTAATGAAACTTAAATACACGACAATCAATTGTAAAATATTTGTTTATCTCTTTTGGAATCAGATAAATAACACAATAATTCTATAAATAAAATATCGTTTTTTAAATTAACATATATAAATGTCTAACCGAGCCTCACACAAAAATTACCGATTAGACTTCCAAAATAAGTTATAAATAAAAAATTTCAATTTTACTATACATAAGATACCCTCGAAATCCCATTGCAAATATTTTTTTTCATCCTGTTGAAATCAAAACAACACGATTTTAACCTAAAATAAATAACATGTTGTGAAAAAATACAATCATAACATGTATTTGAGACTTTTAAAAAAAAATTCAAATAGATAGATAAGGATTATAAAGTGTATACAATAACGTATATTATAGTAATAACTATATGAGATAATAAAGATAATTAAGAAAAAAATAATCAAAAAATATATTAAATAAATAATACTCCCTCGTGTCCCCCTCATCTTATTTACAGTTTTTCACACTGGCCGACACGCATTTTGAAGGCCCATATAAAACATAGTTCTACAACCCTTATTTTTAATTTTTTTTTTGTATAAAAAATGTTAAACACCAATTTTTATTCGAAAATAAAAAAAGACAAAAATCATAAAAATTATAAAAATGTGCTTGGCACGGCCCAGGCCGGCTCAACCTAAGGCCATCTAAGGGGTCGCGTTAGGCCCCAACCTGAAAAGGGCCTAAAATGTTTATGAAGAGTTATATATAGTGAAATAATAATATGTTAAATTGTTTGTTCGTAAATATGAAAAAAACAAATACTCAAAACAATATGACCAGTGAAACTTTAAAATAGAGATAGATATATATATCATAATATATATATATGAAATAGTTAATAAATAAATAAGAGATTAACTTTAAAGTGAGAATTAATGACTCAAATGATTTCTTAATTTTAGTCGCATGTGTGTATTAAGTACTTAAAAAGTAATAAATGTTATACATCTAGAAATATATAATATTTATGTTTGCACAATTTTTTACATTATTATAATTATATGATTTTCTACTTTTTATGTTAGTAGTACTTTTCCTAATGTTAATTAATTAATGTTACATATAGTACAATAAAACTAATTAATAAATAAAAAAACAACATATAAAAATTAAATGTATATAAATTTTGTGCGTATTCGATTTATAATAATCTAAAATAATATCGGTTTTAAATAAAAAAATATTTTTTTATAAAAAGGCCCATTTCAGTCGGCTTAGGGCCTCAAATTTAGGTTGACCGGCCCTTGCACGGCCAGCAGTATCTCTTAAATACCGGCCCTATCATTTCCCAAAAAAATTAGGGTTGAAACCATCGCAGCGCAGGCGAATACAGTTCATATAAGAAATTTTTCGCCATCAGAGTTCAAGAGCCGAAGCCTGTATCGGGTAAGCTTCTTGTGGCGTATTAGAGTAATGTGTGTAACTGTGGACCCAGAATCTTAGATGTTTTAATAGGTACTGCATGGCTACATGTAATTGAACTTGTTTTTTACATTATGTTTTGGCATCCCCAATCTAATGAACAAAAACTGCAACTTTTACATTTTGGGAGAGAGAGTCTCGAATTACTGACTGTTTTTCAATTGGGACTTGCGCCCTCAAATCAGGCTTTTTGTTTTTAAAGTTCCCAAATTACGAATTGATGGGCCAGAAAGTGACCGAATTACTGTTCTATATGATGACATAAGCAACAAAGGCAGTCAATGTTTGAAAAAAGTTCAGAAAAAGATGCTTGTAGGTGTATAATATTGTCCGACCTCGTGTTAAGGGAGTTGTGATTGTTTTTACTCTTGAGTAATTCGTATATTTCGCTAACGGGTTAAAAACAGTATCTCCATCATAGATGGGCCCGAAATTATTTTGGTAAATGAAGTTCAGATGTTTTCAAATTTTACTTGTGGTCTGGATGCAGAGACAGGTTCCATAAAGGACTGGTGGGAGATATCAGAGGTTTGCAATTCGTTTGAACGGAAAAACGGACAGGAGGGAATCCACATTCTCTGTAAAGATGGTTTTCACTGTTTGTTAACTACTTATAATATCATACTATGAATAGCTTAGTAGAACCAGTCTGTATAAAATATCCATAAAATTTTGGTTACTGCATCATTTCAGACAGTCGATGGATGATGTTTCTAGCTATGCTAGCTCACAGGAAAAAAGAGGCAACCAGTCCCATTCCAACATTCAGTTGGGAATCCACAACTTAATATGTTTCCAGTCCATTTGGGCTAGCCTGATTATGATTGGCTGGTTTAGATGCTGTTATTGTTTATATAGGAGCACTTTGTTGCAAAATTTTTCCCAACTAATAACCAACAAAGCTGGTAAGCGTTCTGCAAATACTGATGTCACTAAGGAGATGTCTGTGCCTTTTGGCATTTAATGGTTTTACATAAATTGTATTACTGGGTTGTAGTGCTGATCTCGCATATAACAATACATGGTCTGATTAATCATTATTGGAGTTTTGTATTTCCTAATGCAGAACACATATCGGAGTTATGCATTTATATGAGAATATGCACAAGGATGATAAAGGCATTGCTTTGAGGCATTTGTTATGGAATCTGCTAGGACTAACACAGAGTAGGAGTTCTTCTTGTTTTCGTATTTCTCTATTTCTCTTCCTATATCTATATCAAGGTCTAACTAAGGAATGATCCATGGGATAAGTATATAGATTCTTGTTAGTACCAGATAAATTTGTACAAAAGGTAATATATATATTATATATATATTATATATATATATATATATATATGTCGTGTTTTCAGAGTTTACAATGGACCTTTTGGATCCAATTAATTGCCTTGAGTTGTTTGGGCACCACTGCCTCAACATAGGCACTGGCTCCTACTGTGAGAATTGTAGCCCAAAGAAGAAAGATCAAGAAAAACTGACATATTCTACCATCCTACATATTGTTAAAGGTGCATACAATCATGAATCGTAAAGCTCAAAGCCACATTGCGATGATTTCTTTGCATGGTAAAACATCACATTGATAAATGGCGTTTATTTCTTATTTGCGATCTATAATAATTTGCGTCCTCATAATTTTTATTTTTTTTGCAATTTCTGTAGTAGAAAAACGACCTTAAAAAAAAAAAAGCAATTCCGATAAGATAATAGTTTGCATGTACTTTTTACCGGAAACTTTTTGATAGATTGGAATGAACGTTTTGATAAAATTGAATATATATAACAATCCATTTATTCTATTGTTATGACACTTGTACTAAAATATAGATCAGTAAATATCTAAGAAATCTTATAATGATTTGTGAGTTTAGAGAAAGAGACCAATTGGGAACGAGTAATTATTTTTCGAGCCTATGTTAGGGTTGGGTTACAATGACGATATAGGGGTTAGAAATGGTACTTATGCTTCCTTAGTTTACCATTTATAAAAAAAAACTAGATGATATCGGATAGTATTACCAAATACGCGATCTCCCTGAAGGCTTAACATTGTGTCAGCAAATGGTTATCCTAAATTCTGAGTTTCAATTTTGTAATTACCTTATCTCCAATATAAGGTAATTACAAAATCGAACTCTAGAATTTGAGATACCCTTCCTGATTCAATGCCAAAACTTGACGATATATTGTATATGATTAAAAGGACGATAATAGGAGTTAAACATTGTACTTATGCTTCTTTAGTCTTTCTATTATTAGAAAATTCTAGATGATATCGGGTAGCTACCATATACACCATCTCCTTGAAGGCTTAACATTGTGTCAGCAAGTGGTTATCTTAAATTCTGGAGTTCAATTTTGTAATTACCATATCGGTATATAAGGGATTAACAAATCGAACTCCAGAACTTATGATACGCACTAGCTAATACAATGTCAAGCTTTGACGTGATGCTGTATATTGTTTAAATAATTACATAAATATTACTTATGCTTCCTTAGTCTTTTCATTAAAAAAATATTAAAGATAATCCTAGATGTATGGGTAGTTACGATATACGCTATCTCTTCAAGGCTTAACATCGTATCAGCAATAGTTTATCTTAATTCGGGAGTTCAATTTGTAATTACCATTATCTCAAATAAGATAATTACAAAAGCGAACTCCAGAATTGAGATGCTCACTCCTGATCAATGCCAAATTTTTGACGAGAGTGTTGTATATAGTTAAAATGACGAATAGGAGTAAAAAATGTGTATTAGGCTCCTTAGTCTTGCCATTTATTAGAAAAAAAATCGTAGAGATACTAACATCTCCTTGAATTAAAGTCAGCAAATGGTTATCTGAAATTCGGGAGTCAATTTTGTAATTACCTTATCTCTAATATAAGGTAGTTACAAAATCGCACTCTAGAATTTGAGATACTCACTTTCCTGAATCAATGCCAAACTTTTGACGAGATATTGTATATGGTTAAAATGACGACATAGGAGTTAGAAATTTATACTTATGCTTCCTTAGTCTTTCCCTTTATTAAAAAGATCCTAGATGAATCAGGTAGTTATAACCAATTACACCACTCCTTGAAGCTTAACAGTTGTCCAGCAAGTGGTTATCTCAACTGGATTGTCAATTTTGTAATTACCATATCCGTAATTAGATCTTTACAAAATCGAACTCCAGAATTTGTGATACTCTCTGGCTGATACATGCCAAGCTTTTGACGTGATGTTGATATGTTTAAAATAATGACATAAATTTATATTTTGCTCCTAGTTTTGTGACATCCTATTAGACCACCCACATATTTGTAAACATGCAGGATCTGTGGCTTTACACGTCATCTAGAAAACTAGTAGAGTTTAGCAAGATTCCTCAAAAATATAGTTGACACATATGAATTGTTAAGAAGCAAGTACGTACATGTAGATATTTTCTCTCTTTTTTTCTCTTTTCATCTTATAATATCTGATCCCCACTTATAAATGACACTATAAGAGAAGACGGTAATAGATGAAGCCAATCGGGATAATCTGGCTTTGAAGGGGTTTTGGGTTTTTTCTCCAATCTTCTCATATCTGAAAAGTATATTTTATTTTTTCTAGTCTGCAGTGGATCTTTTTGATCTGATGGCTTTGGAATATCCTACCGTCCAATAACAGCCACATAGTCCCCTTGTAGTTGTTCCAGTTGAACCAGTACACAATATTTGGAGTACGCCAGTTATTACAATATCCGTGCTGCTGCTCATGGGCTTAATGAATGGAAACACTAGTAAAGAGGACCTCATATTCAGTTAGGAGCTTGAGGATTGATTTACTCAAGTTTTTTGATGGTGAGATGGCTGGTTTGATTGGCGGAGGGGAGGAGTGTATCTGCTATTAGAAATTCATTTTATGTAAATCAGACATTACAAAATTAATATTTTGATGTTTTTTTCCTTTTATGTAAAAGATATACATTAGAGTTGTTTTAAATTCATAATAATAAATTGCATCATGTTGTGTGATGTCCGCCGGATTGGTCCGCTTAAGATCTTGGTGTAATGAGATTAGGGTAAG